>NW_024098775.1:0-11508 GCF_016545835.1 Crotalus tigris
TCAGGAGGTGAAAATTTTTTTTGACCCAACTGTAAAAATGGACCTCGGAATGGGATTCGGGGTTAAATTTCATGCTTAAAAATGGTGCTTTTTCTAATTTTTGAAAATTGAGCCGTTTTGGTGTCCTGGGAAGGAAATTCCTGATACTGGGGTCAGGGATTTTTGTGCTCAGGAGGTGAAAATTTTTTTTTGATCCAAATGTAAAAACGGACCTCGGAATGGGATTCGGGGTTAAATTTCATGCTTAAAAATGGTGCTTTTTCTAGTTCTTAAAAATTGAGCCGTTTTCGTGTCCCGGGAAGGAAATTCCTGAGGCCGGAGTCAGGGATTTTTGTGTTCAGGAGGTGAAAATTTTTTTTTACCCAAATGAAAAAACAAACTTCGGAATGGGATTCGGGGTTAAATTTCATGCTTAAAAATGGTGCTTTTTCTAGTTCTTAAAAATTGAGCTGTTTTGGTGTCCGGGGAAGGAAATTCCTGAGGCCGGAGTCAGGGATTTTTGTGTTCAGGAGGTGAAATTTTTTTTTGACCCAACTGTAAAAATGGACCTCGAAATGGGATTCGGGGTTAAATTTCATGCTTAAAAATGGTGCTTTTTCTAGTTTTTAAAAATTGAGCCGTTTTGGTGTCCGGGGAAGGAAATTCCTGATGCCGGGGTCAGGGGTTTTTGTGCTCCGGAGGTGAAAATATTTTTTGACCCAACTGTAAAAATGGACATCAGAATGGGATTTGGGGTTAAATTTCATGCTTAAAAATGGTTCTTTTTGTAGTTTTGATGTTCGGGGGAGGAAATTCCTGATGCCGGGGTCAGGGATTTTTGTGCTCTGGAGGTGAAATTTTTTTGTGACCCAAATATAAACAAGGACATCAGAATGGGATTTGGGGTTAATTTCATGCCTAAATGTGCTTTTTCTAGTTCTCTTAAAAATTGAGCTGTTTGGTGTCCCGTGAAGGATAATTCATGATGCTCCGTTTTCAAGGGATTTTTTGTGCTCAGGAAGTGAAAATTTTTTTTTGACCCAAATGTAAAAACGGACCTCGGAATGGGATTCGGGGTTAAATTTCATGCTTAAAAATGGTGCTTTTTCTAGTTCTTAAAAATTGAGCTGTTTTGGTGTCCCGGGAAGGAAATTCCTGATGCTGGGTTCAGGGATATTTGTGCTCAGGAATTTGGACAAATTTTTTTTTTTTAACCCAAATTGAAAAAGACCGGACTTCGGAATTGGGATTCGGGTTTTAATTCATGCTTAAAATGGTGCTTTTTTGCTAGTTCTTAAAAATGAGGGAGCAGGGTATCCGTTTCCGTGTCCCGGGAACAGAATTTCCTTGATGCCGGGGTCAGGGATTTTTTGTGCTCAGGAGTGACAATTTTTTTTGACCCAACTGTAAAATGGACCTCGGATGGGATTCGGGGTTAAATTTCATGCTTAAAAATGGTGCTTTTTCTAATTTTTGAAAATTGAGCCGTTTTGGTGTCCTGGGAAGGAAATTCCTGATACTGGGGTCAGGGATTTTTGTGCTCAGGAGGTGAAAATTTTTTTTTGATCCAAATGTAAAAACGGACCTCGGAATGGGATTCGGGGTTAAATTTCATGCTTAAAAATGGTGCTTTGTCTAGTTCTTAAAAATTGAGCCGTTTTCGTGTCCCGGGAAGGAAATTCCTGAGGCCGGAGTCAGGGATTTTTGTGTTCAGGAGGTGAAAATTTTTTTTTACCCAACTGAAAAAACGGACTTCGGAATGGGATTCGGGGTTAAATTTCATGCTTAAAAATGGTGCTTTTTCTAGTTCTTAAAAATTGAGCTGTTTTGGTGTCCGGAGAAGGAAATTCCTGAGGCCGGGGTCAGGGATTTTTGTGTTCAGGAGGTGAAAATTTTTTTTGACCCAAATGTAAAAACGGACCTCATAATGGGATTCGGGGTTAAATTTCATGCTTAAAAATGGTGCTTTTTCTAATTTTTGAAAATTGAGCCGTTTTGGTGTCCGGGGAAGGAAATTCCTGATGCTGGGGTCAGGGATTTTTGTGCTCAGGAGGTGAAATTTTTTTTTTGATCCAAATGTAAAAACGGACCTCGGAATGGGATTCGGGGTTAAATTTCATGCTTAAAAATGGTGCTTTTTCTAGTTCTTAAAAATTGAGCCGTTTTCGTGTCCCGGGAAGGAAATTCCTGAGGCCGGAGTCAGGGATTTTTGTGTTCAGGAGGTGAAATTTTTTTTTTTACCCAAATGAAAAAACGGACTTCGGAATGGGATTCGGGGTTAAATTTCATGCTTAAAAATGGTGCTTTTTCTAGTTCTTAAAAATTGAGCTGTTTTGGTGTCCGGAGAAGGAAATTCCTGAGGCCGGTGTCAGGGATTTTTGTGTTCAGGAGGTGAAAATTTTTTTTGACCCAACTGTAAAAATGGACCTCGGAATGGGATTCGGGGTTAAATTTCATGCTTAAAAATGGTGCTTTTTCTAATTTTTGAAAATTGAGCTGTTTTGGTGTCCGGGGAAGGAATTCCTGATGCCGGGGTCAGGGATTTTTGTGCTCAGTAGGTGACAATTTTTTTTGACCCACTGTAAAATGGACCATCGGAATGGGTATCGGAATGAAGGGTTAATTCACCCATATGCTTAAAAATGGTGCTTTTTTCTAATTTTTGAATGGAGCCGTTTGGTGTCCGTGGAAATGAAATTCCCTGATGCTTGGGTCAGGGATTTTTGTGGTGCTCAGGAAGTGGAAATTTTTTTTTGACCAAATGTAAAAACGGACCTCGGAATGGGATTCGGGGTTAAATTTCATGCTTAAAAATGGTGCTTTTTCTAGTTCTTAAAAATTGAGCTGTTTTGGTGTTCCGGGAAGGAAATTCCTGATGCCGGGGTCAGGGATTTTTGTGCTCAGGAGGTGACAATTTTTTTTTGACCCAACTGTAAAAATGGACCTCGGAATGGGATTCGGGGTTAAATTTCATGCTTAAAAATGGTGCTTTTGCTAATTTTTGAAAATTGAGCCGTTTTGGTGTCCGGGGAAGGAAATTCCTGATGCTGGGGTCAGGGATTTTTGTGCTCAGGAGGTGAAAATTTTTTTTTGACCAAATGAAAAAACGGACTTCGGAATGGGATTCGGGGTTAAATTTCATGCTTAAAAATGGTGCTTTTTCTAGTTCTTAAAAATTGAGGTCAGGAGGACCGTTTTTCGGTCCGCGGCAATGAAATTCCTGAGCCGAGTCAGGGATTTTTGTTTCATGAGGTGAAAAGTTTTTTTTAACCCAAATGAAAAAACGACTTCGAATGGGATTCTGGTTGGAAATTTCATGCTTAAAATGTGCTTTTTCTAGTTCTTAAAAATTGAGCTGTTTTGGTGTCCGGAGAAGGAAATTCCTGAGGCCGGGGTCAGGGATTTTTGTGTTCAGGAGGTGAAAATTTTTTTTGACCCAAATGTAAAAACGGACCTCATAATGGGATTCGGGGTTAAATTTCATGCTTAAAAATGGTGCTTTTTCTAATTTTTGAAAATTGAGCCGTTTTGGTGTCCGGGGAAGGAAATTCCTGATGCTGGGGTCAGGGATTTTTGTGCTCAGGAGGTGAAATTTTTTTTTTGATCCAAATGTAAAAACGGACCTCGGAATGGGATTCGGGGTTAAATTTCATGCTTAAAAATGGTGCTTTTTCTAGTTCTTAAAAATTGAGCCGTTTTCGTGTCCCGGGAAGGAGATTCCTGAGGCCGGAGTCAGGGATTTTTGTGTTCAGGAGGTGAAAATTTTTTTTTACCCAAATGAAAAAACGGACTTCGGAATGGGATTCGGGGTTAAATTTCATGCTTAAAAATGGTGCTTTTTCTAGTTCTTAAAAATTGAGCCGTGTTCGTGTCCCGGGAAGGAAATTCCTGATGCCGGGGTCAGGGATTTTTGTGCTCAGGAGGTGACAATTTTTTTTGACCCAACTGTAAAAATGGACCTCGGAATGGGATTCGGGGTTAAATTTCATGCTTAAAAATGGTGCTTTTTCTAATTTTGAAAAATTGAGCGGTTTTGGTGTTCAGGGAAGGAAATTCCTGATGCCGGGGTGACGGATGTTTGTGCTCCAGAGGTGAAAAAATTTTTTTGACCCAAATGTAAAAACGGACCCTCGGAATGGGATTCGGGTTAATTTCATGCTAAAAAATGGTGCTTTTTCTAGTTCTCTTAAAATTGAGCTGTTTGGTGTCCCGGGAAGGAAAGTCCTGATGCCGGGGTCAGGTATTTTTGTGCTCAGGAGGTGAAAATTTTTTTTTGACCGACATGAAAAAACGGACCTCGGAATGGGATTCGGGGTTAAATTTCATGCTTAAAAATGGTGCTTTTTCTAGTTCGTAAAAATTGAGCCGTTTTCGTGTCCCGGGAAGGAAATTCCTGATGCCGGGGTCAGGGATTTTTGTGCTCAAGGAAGTGAAATTTTTTTTTTGACCCAAATGTAAAAACGGACCTCGGAATGGGATTCGGGGTTAAATTTCATGCTTAAAAATGGTGCTTTTTCTAGTTCTTAAAAATTGAGCCGTTTTCGTGTCCCGGGAAGGAAATTCCTGAGGCCGGAGTCAGGGATTTTTGTGTTCAGGAGGTGAAAATTTTTTTTTACCCAAATGAAAAAACTGACTTCGGAATGGGATTCGGGGTTAAATTTCATGCTTAAAAATGGTGCTTTTTCTAGTTCGTAAAAATTGAGCCGTTTTCGTGTCCCGGGAAGGAAATTCCTGATGCCGGGGTCAGGGATTTTTGTGCTCAGGAGGTGACAATTTTTTTTGACCCAACTGTAAAAATGGACCTCGGAATGGGATTCGGGGTCAAATTTCATGCTTAAAAATGGTGCTTTTTCTAATTTTTGAAAATTGAGCCGTTTTGGTGTCCGGGGAAGGAAATTCCTGATGCTGGGGTCAGGGATTTTTATGCTCAGGAGGTGAAAATTTTTTTTTGACCAAATGAAAAAACGGACTTCGGAATGGGATTCGGGGTTAAATTTCATGCTTAAAAATGGTGCTTTTTCTAGTTCTTAAAAATTGAGCTGTTTTGGTGTCCGGGGAAGGAAATTCCTGAGGCCGGGGTCAGGGATTTTTGTGGTCAGGAGGTGAAAATTTTTTTTGACCCAACTGTAAAAATGGACCTCGAAATGGGATTCGGGGTTAAATTTCATGCTTAAAAATGGTGCTTTTTCTAGTTTTTAAAAACTGAGCCGTTTTGGTGTCCGGGGAAGGAAATTCCTGATGCTGGGGTCAGGGATTTTTGTGCTCAGGAGGTGAAAATTTTTTTTTGACCCAAATGAAAAAACGGACCTCGGAATTATGATTCGGGGTTAAATTTCATGCTTAAAAATTGTGCTTTTTCTAGTTCTTAAAAATTGAGCCGTTTTCGTGTCCCGGGAAGGAAATTCCTGATGCCGGGGTCAGCGATTTTTGTGCTCAGGAGGTGACAATTTTTTTTGACCCAACTGTAAAAATGGACCTCGGAATGGGATTCGGGGTTAAATTTCATGCTTAAAAATGGTGCTTTTTCTAATTTTTGAAAATTGAGCCGTTTTGGTGTCCTGGGAAGGAAATTCCTGATACTGGGGTCAGGGATTTTTGTGCTCAGGAGGTGAAAATTTTTTTTTGATCCAAATGTAAAAACGGACCTCGGAATGGGATTCGGGGTTAAATTTCATGCTTAAAAATGGTGCTTTTTCTATTTCTTAAAAATTGAGCCGTTTTCGTGTCCCGGGAAGGAAATTCCTGAGGCCGGAGTCAGGGATTTTTGTGTTCAGGAGGTGAAAATTTTTTTTTACCCAAATGAAAAAACGGACTTCGGAATGGGATTCGGGGTTAAATTTCATGCTTAAAAATGGTGCTTTTTCTAGTTCTTAAAAATTGAGCTGTTTTGGTGTCCGGAGAAGGAAATTCCTGAGGCCGGGGTCAGGGATTTTTGTGTTCAGGAGGTGAAAATTTTTTTTGACCCAACTGTAAAAATGGACCTCGGAATGGGATTCGGGGTTAAATTTCATGCTTAAAAATGGTGCTTTTTCTAATTTTTGAAAATTGAGCCGTTTTGGTGTCCGGGGAAGGAAATTCCTGATGCTGGGGTCAGGGATTTTTGTGCTCAGGAAGTGAAATTTTTTTTTTGACCCAAATGTAAAAACGGACCTCGGAATGGGATTCGGGGTTAAATTTCATGCTTAAAAATGGTGCTTTTTCTAGTTCTTAAAAATTGAGCCGTTTTCGTGTCCCGGGAAGGAAATTCCTGAGGCCGGAGTCAGGGATTTTTGTGTTCAGGAGGTGAAAATTTTTTTTTACCCAAATGAAAAAACGGACTTCGGAATGGGATTCGGGGTTAAATTTCATGCTTAAAAATGGTGCTTTTTCTAGTTCTTAAAAATTGAGCTGTTTTGGTGTCCGGGGAAGGAAATTCCTGAGGCCGGGGTCAGGGATTTTTGTGTTCAGGAGGTGAAAATTTTTTTTGACCCAACTGTAAAAATGGACCTCGAAATGGGATTCGGGGTTAAATTTCATGCTTAAAAATGGTGCTTTTTCTAGTTTTTAAAAATTGAGCCATTTTGGTGTCCGGGGAAGGAAATTCCTGATGCCGGGGTCAGGGATTTTTGTGCTCAGGAGGTGACAATTTTTTTTGACCCAACTGTAAAAATGGACCTCGGAATGGGATTCGGGGTTAAATTTCATGCTTAAAAATGGTGCTTTTTCTAATTTTTGAAAATTGAGCCGTTTTGGTGTCCGGGGAAGGAAATTCCTGATGCTGGGGTCAGGGATTTTTGTGCTCAGGAAGTGAAAATTTTTTTTTTGACCCAAATGTAAAAACGGACCTCGGAATGGGATTCGGGGTTAAATTTCATGCTTAAAAATGGTGCTTTTTCTAGTTCTTAAAAATTGAGCCGTTTTCGTGTCCCGGGAAGGAAATTCCTGAGGCCGGAGTCAGGGATTTTTGTGTTCAGGAGGTGAAAATTTTTTTTTACCCAAATGAAAAAACGGACTTCGGAATGGGATTCGGGGTTAAATTTCATGCTTAAAAATGGTGCTTTTTCTAGTTCTTAAAAATTGAGCCGTTTTCGTGTCCCGGGAAGGAAATTACTGAGGCCGGAGTCAGGGATTTTTGTGTTCAGGAGGTGAAAATTTTTTTTTACCCAAATGAAAAAACGGACTTCGGAATGGGATTCGGGGTTAAATTTCATGCTTAAAAATGGTGCTTTTTCTAGTTCTTAAAAATTGAGCTGTTTTGGTGTCCCGGGAAGGAAATTCCTGATGCCGGGGTCAGGGATTTTTGTGCTCAGGAGGTGACAATTTTTTTTGACCCAAATGTAAAAACAGACTTCGGAATCGGATTCGGGGTTAAATTTCATGCTTAAAAATTGTGCTTTTTCTAGTTCTTAAAAATTGAGCCATTTTGGTGTCTGGGGAAGGAAATTCCTGATGCCGGGGTCAGGGATTTTTGTGCTCAGGAGGTGAAAATTTTTTTTTGAGACACACATGAAAACACCTGACCTCTCGGATGGGAGTTCGGGGTTAAAATTTCATGCTTAAAATTGTTCTTTTTCTAGTTCGTAAAAATTGAGGCCTTTTGTTGTCTGGGGAAGGATTCCTGATGCCGGGGTCAGGGATTTTTGTGCTCAGGGAGGTGAAATTTTTTTTGACCCACATGAAAAAAGGACCTCGGAATGGGATTCGGGGTTAAATTTCATGCTTAAATGGTGCTTTTTCTAGTTCTTAAAAATGGGGCCATTTTGTTGTCTGGGGAAGGAAATTCCTGATGCCGGTGTCAAGGGATTTTTGTGCTGAGGAAGGTGAAAATTTTTTTTTGACCCACAGAAAAACGTACCTCGGTGGGATTCGGGTTAAATTTTCAATGCTTAAAAATTGGCTTTTTCTAGTTCTTAAAAAATTGGCATTTTGTTGCCTGGGGAAGGAAATTCCTGATGCCGGGGTCAGGTATTTTTGTGCTCAGGAGGTGAAAATTTTTTTTTGACCGACATGAAAAAACGGACCTCGGAATGGGATTCGGGGTTAAATTTCATGCTTAAAAATTGTGCTTTTTCTAGTTTTAAAAATTGAGCCATTTTGGTGTCTGGGGAAGGAAATTCCTGATGCCGGGGTCAGGGATTTTTGTGCTCAGGAGGTGAAAAATTTTTTTGACCCACATGAAAAAACGGACCTCGGAATAGGATTCGGGGTAAAATTTCATGCTTAAAAATTGTGCTTTTTCTAGTTCTTAAAAATTGAGCCATTTTGGTGTCTGGGGAAGGAAATACCTGATGCCGGGGTCAGGGATTTTTGTGCTCAGGAGGTGAAAAATTTTTTTGACCCAAATGTAAAAACGGACCTCATAATGGGATTAGGGGTTAAATTTCATGCTTACAAATGGTGCTTTTTCTAGTTTTTAAAAATTGAGCCATTTTGGTGTCTGGGGAAGGAAATTCCTGATGCCGGGGTCAGGGATTTTTGTGCTCAGGAGGTGAAAACTTTTTTTGACCCAAATATAAAAACGGACCTCATAATGGGATTTGGGGTTATATTTCATACTTAAAAATGGTGCTTTTTCTAGTTTTTAAAAATTGAGCCAATTTGGTGTCTGGGGAAGGAAATTCCTGATGCCGGGGTCAGGGATTTTTCTGCTCAGGAGGTGAAAATTTTTATTTGACACCCCAAAATAAAAACGGACCTCATAATGGGATTTGGGGTTTAAATTTCATGCTTACAAATGGTGCTTTTTTTCTAGTTTTAAAAAAATTGAGCCATTTGGTGTTGGGGAAGGAAATTCCTGATGCCGGGGGCAGGGGATTTTTGTGCTCAGGGAGGTTTGAAAATTTTTTTTGACCCAAATGTAAAACCGACCTCATAATAGGATTCGGGGTTATAGTTCATTATTAAAAATGGTGCTTTTTCTAGTTTTCAAAAATTGAGCCGTTTTGGTGTCCAGGGAAAGAAATTCGTGATGCCGAGGTCAGGGATTTTTGTGCTCAGGAGGTGAAAATTTTTTTTTGACCCAAATGTAAAAATGGGCCTCGGAATCGGATTCGGGGTTAAATTTCATGCTTAAAAATTGTGCTTTTTCTAGTTCTTAAAAATTGAGCCATTTTGGTGTCTGGGGAAGAAAATTCCTGATGCCGGGGTCAGGGATTTTTGTGCTCAGGAGGTAAAAATTTTTTTTGACCCAAATGAAAAAACGGACTTCGGAATGGGATTCGGGGTTAAATTTCATGCTTACAAATGGTGCTTTTTCTAGTTTTTAAAAATTGAGCCATTTTGGTGTCTGGGGAAGGAAATTCCTGATGCCGGGGTCAGGGATTTTTCTGCTCAGGAGGTGAAAATTTTTATTTGGCCCAAATGTGAAAATGGACCTCGGAATGCGATTCGGGGTTAAATTTCATGCTTAAAAATGGTGCTTTTTCTAGTTTTCAAAAATTGAGCCGTTTTGGTGTCCAGCGAAAGAAATTCCTGATGCCGGGGTCAGGGATTTTTGTGCTCAGGAGGTGAAAATTTTTTTTTGACCCAAATGTAAAAATGGACCTCGGAATCGGATTCGGGGTAAAATTTCATGCTTAAAAATTGTGCTTTTTCTAGTTCTTAAAAATTGAGCCATTTTGGTGTCTGGGGAAGAAAATTCCTGATGCCGGGGTCAGGGATTTTTGTGCTCAGGATGTGAAATTTTTTTTGCCCAAATGTAAAACGGACTTCATAATGGATTCGGGGTTAAATTTCATGTTTGCAAGGGTGCTTTTTCTAGTTTTTAAAAAATTGAGCCTTTTGGTGTCCTGGGGAAGGAAATTCCTGATGCCGGGGTCAGCGAATTTTGTGCTCAGGAGGTGAAAATTTTTATTTCGCCCAAATGTGAAAATGGACCTCGGAATCGGATTCGGGGTTAAATTTCATGCTTAAAAATGGGGCTTTTTCTAGTTTTCAAAAATTGAGCCGTGTTGGTGTCCAGGGAAGGAAATTCCTGATGCCGGGGTCAGGGATTTTTGTGCTCAGGAGGTGAAAATTTTTTTTGACCCAAATGTAAAAACAGACCTCGGAATTGGATTCGGGGTTAAATTTCATGCTTAAAAATTGTGCTTTTTCTAGTTCTTAAAAATTGAGCCATTTTGGTGTCTGGGGAAGGAAATTCCTGATGCCGGGGTCAGGGATTTTTGTGCTCAGGAGGTGAAAACTTTTTTTTGACCCAAATGAAAAAACGGACTTCAGAATGGGATTCGGGGTTAAATTTCATGCTTAAAAATTGTGCTTTTTCTAGTTCTTAAAAATTGAGCTGTTTTGGTGTCCGGGGAAGGAAATTCCTGAGGCCGGGGTCAGGGATTTTTGTGTTCAGGAGGTGAAAAATTTTTTTGGACCGACATGAAAAAAAACGGACCTCGAATGGGATTTTTCTGGTTAACAATTTCATGCTTAAAATTGTGCTTTTTCTAGTTTTTAAAAATTTGAGCCCATTTGGTGTCTGTGGAAGGAAATCCTGATGCCGGGTCAGTGGAGTTTTTGTCTCAGAGGTGAAAATTTTTTTTGACCCAGATGACAAACGGGCCCATAATGGGACTCCGGGTTAAATGTCATACTTAAAAATTGTGCTCTTTCTAGTTCTTACAAATTGAGGCCATTTTGGTGTCTGGGGAAGGAAATTCCTGATGCCGGGGTCAGGTATTTGTGTGTGTCAGGAGGTGAAAAATTTTTTTTTGCCCGATAAAAAAAAAAAAAAACGGACCTCGGAATGATCGGGGTTAATTTCATGCTTAAAAAATTGTGCTTTTTCTAGTTTTTAACAATTGAGCCATTTTGGTGTCTGGGAAGGAAATTCCTGATGCCGGGGTCAGGGATTTTTGTGCTCAGGAGGTGAAAAATTTTTTTTGACCCACATGAAAACACGGACCTCAGAATGGGATTCGGGATTAAATTTCATGCTTAAAAATTGTGCTTTTTCTAGTTCTTAAAAATTGAGCCATTTTGGTGTCGGGGGAAGGAAATTCCTGATGCCGGGGTCAGGGATTTTTGTGCTCAGGAGGTGAAAATTTTTATTTGGCCCAAATGTAAAAATGGACCTCATAATGGGATTCGGGGTTAAATTTCATGCTTAAAAATTGTGCTTTTTCTAGTTCTTAAAAATTAAGCCATTTTGGTGTCTGGGGAAGGAAATTCCTGATGCCGGGGTCAGGGATTTTTGTGCTCAGGAGGTGAAAATTTTTTTTGGACCCAAATGAAAAAACGGACCTCGGAATGGGATTCGGGGTTAAATTTCATGCTTAAAAATTGTGCTTTTTCTAGTTCTTAAAAATTGAGCCATTTTGGTGTCTGGGGAAGGAAATTTCTGATGCCGGGGTCAGCGATTTTTGTGCTGAGGAGGTGAAAATTTTTATTTGGCCCAAATGTGAAAATGGACCTCGGAATCGGATTCAGGGTTAAATTTCATGCTTAAAAATGGGGCTTTTTCTAGTTTTCATAAATTGAGCCGTTTTGGTGTCCAGGGAAGGAAATTCCTGATGCCGGGGTCAGGGATTTTTGTGCTCAGGAGGCGAAAATTTTTATTTG
>NW_024098777.1:0-16435 GCF_016545835.1 Crotalus tigris
GGATTTTATAGTGGAATTGCCAGAAAGCAATGGGAATACTGTGGTCTGGACGGTCACGGACTTGTTTTCCAAACAGTTGCACTTTATCCCTTGCCAAAAGATTCCCACTGCAAAAGCCTTAGCAAAACTTTTCATCCAACACATTTACAGATTGCATGGTGCACCCCAACGCATCATCTCTGACAGGGGGGTGCAATTTACGTCTGCATTTTGGAAGGAATTTTTATCCCTCTTAGGAACCACTCAGGGACTGACATCTAGCCACCACCCTCAAGGAACTGGGGGGGCTGAAAAAATGAACTCAGTACTTAAGCAATATTTAAGATGTTTTCTTAGTTTCCAGCAGACCGAGTGGGCGGACTTACTCCCCTTTGCAGAAGTTGCCTACAATAATGCAGTCCACTCCAGCACAGGTTACCCTCCTTTTCAAATAGCCACCAGTCAAAGTTTCAACCCCATGCCAGAATTAACCCCAAACGAACCAACGATCCCATCACTGAAAGAATGGATGGAAAAACTACAAAACACCTGGCCAATAGTTAGAAAAGCACTAGATGAAGCTAGGCAGGCATACAAAGCACAAGCCGATAAAAAAAGGTTTGAGCCTACACCATTCATTATAGGAGAAATGGTGTACTTATCTACAAAATACCTAAAGTCCCTACAGCCCTGTAAAAAACTTGGACCAAAATACATATGACCTTTTCCAATTAAAAGAATCATAAATCCAGTAACAGTAGAATTAGAATTACCCAAAAATCTCAGGCAAATACACCCAATTTTTCATTGCATCTTGCTGAAAAGAGAGCATCAGTCACCTCTACGGCCAAAAATCCCCCCCCCCACCACCTCCAATCATGGTGGAGGGTGAACAACACTTCGAAATAAAGGAATTCCTTGACTCTAGGAGATATCATGGAGCAACTCAGTACCTAGTTGCCTGGAAACACCTCCCTCCCTCACAAAATGAGTGGGTCCATAAACGTCATGTCAGAGCCCCGAAGCTATTGAAGAAGTTTCACACAGAGTATCCTAACAAGCCTGACTAAATTTTATACTTGTGTTTTCTTTCAGGTGGATCTCTCTTATTGGTAAGAGGGGCCGGATGTCAGAATCCAATTATATTTCATCTTTAAATTATCAAATATAGAAACTCCCAATTCTGCCTTCTCTGGATTCTGCAATAAGAGGGAGAGAAGGGGGAGAACAAAGGGGCTTTATGGCCCTCACTTCCTTCTTTACACTTCAAAGAGCTGAATGCTGAATGTGTGTTTATTGTAACCTCGAAGCGTTAACATACCAAAGGAGGGAAGTTGCCTTTCATGTAGTTATCTGAAGTCCCCATCCAGACGGAAGAAAGAAGAAAGGGAGTGGAATTGTGATACTTGAAACTATCACTGGAAGGGGGGTTGATTGGGTGGGACTACTGGGGAACCCCTTAAAACCTTGAATGGGAGAGCTTGGACCCCAAGTCCTGTCTATCATGCCTACAACCATTTTCTCTTAATAAAGGATTCCTGTTGGAAGAATTATTCCAAGAGTTCTGTCTTCTTAAGATGCAAAGTGGGGTGGGTCCTTACAGTAACTGACTTTTCTAGGCTGCCCTATCTATGTTTCCTGGAAAAATACATGGGGAAATCACATTGGAGGACAATTCCACTTAAGGTTAGGGTTAGGTCATCATGAACTCAGAGAGCAAAATGGACATCGACAACAAACTTGGAGTGCTTGGGTATGGTTAGGAGGCAACTGACTTTTCTAGGCTGCCTTATCTATGTTTGCTGGTAAAATACATGGGGAAATCCCATTGGAGGAAAATTCCACTTAGGGTTAGGGTTAGGTCACTATGAACTCATAGAGGAAAATGGACATCGCTAACAAACTCGGAGTGCTTGGGTAAGTTTAGGAGGTAACTGACTTTTCTAGGCTGCCCTATCTATGTTTCCTGGAAAAATACATTGGGAAATCCCATTGGAGGAAAATTCCACTTAAGGTTAGGGTTAGGTCATCATGAACTCAGAGAGCAAAATGGACATCGACAACAAACTTGGAGTGCTTGGGTATGGTTAGGAGGAAACTGACTTTTCTAGGCTGCCTTATCTATGTTTGCTGGTAAAATACATGGCAAAATCCCATTGGAGGAAAATTCCACTTAGGGTTAGGGTTAGGTCACCATGAACTCAGAGAGCAATGGACTATCGCAACAACTTGGAGTGCTTGGGTATGGTTAGGAGGAAACTGACTTTTCTAGGCTGCCTTATCTATGTTTGCTGGTAAAATACATGGCAAAATCCCATTGGAGGAAAATTCCACTTAGGGTTAGGGTTAGGTCACCATGAACTCAGAGAGCAAAATGGACATGCCAACAAACTCAGAGTGCTTGGGTAAGTTTAGGAGGTAACTGTCTTTTCTAGGGTGCCCTATCTATGTTTCCTGGAAAAATACATGGGGAAATCCCATTGGAGAAAAATTCCACTTAGGGTTAGGGTTAGGTCATCATGAACTCGGAGAGCAAAATGGACATCGCCAACAAACTCAGAGTGATCAGGCATGGTTAGGAGGCAACTGACTTTTCTAGGCTGCCCTATCTATGTTTGCTGGTAAAATGCATGGAAAAATCCCATTGGAGGAAAATTCCACTCAGGGTTAGGGTTAGGTCATCATGAACTCATAGAGGAAAATGGACATCGCTAAAAAACCCGGAGTGCTTGGGTATGGTTAAGAGGGCATTGAGTTTTCCAGCCTGCCCTATTTATGTTTTCTGATAAAATACATGGGGAAATCCCATTGGAGGAAAATTCCACTGAGGGTTAGGGTTAGGTCATCATGAACTCGGAGAGCAAAATGGACCATCCGCCAACAAACTTCGGAGTGATGGGGCATGGGTGGAGGCAACTGACTTTTCTAGGCTGCCTATACTAATGTTTGCTGGTAAAATACATGGGAAATCGCATTGGAGAAAATTCCATCTTAGGTTTAGGGGTTAGGTCACTATGTAACTCATAGAGGAAATGGACATCGATAACAACTCGGGTGCGTGGTGTATTTAGAGTTACTGACTTTTCTAGGCTGCCCTATCTATGTTTCCTGGAAAAATACATTGGGAAATCCCATTGGAGGAAAATTCCACTTAAGGTTAGGGTTAGGTCATCATGAACTCAGAGAGCAAAATGGACATCGACAACAAACTTGGAGTGCTTGGGTATGGTTAGGAGGAAACTGACTTTTCTAGGCTGCCTTATCTATGTTTGCTGGTAAAATACATGGCAAATCCCATTGGAGGAAAATAACACTTAGGGTTAGGGTTAGGTCATCATGAACTCGGAGAGCAAAATGGACATCGCCAACAAACTCAGAGTGCTTGGGTAAGTTTAGGAGGTAACTGTCTTTTCTAGGGTGCCCTATCTATGTTTCCTGGAAAAATACATGGGGAAATCCTATTGGATAAAAATTCAACTTAGGGTTAGGGTTAGGTCATCATGAACTCGGAGAGCAAAATGGACATCGCCAACAAACTCAGAGTGATTGGGCATGGTTAGGAGGCAACTGACTTTTCTAGGCTGCCCTATCTATGTTTGCTGGTAAAATGCATGGGAAAATCCCATTGGAGGAAAAGTCCACTTAGGGTTAGGGTTAGGTCATCATGAACTCATAGAGGAAAACGGACATCGCTAAAAAACTCGGAGTGCTTGGGTATGGTTAAGAGGGCATTGATTTTTCCAGCCTGCCCTATCTATGTTTTCTGATAAAATACATGGGGAAATCCCATTGGAGGAAAATTCCACTTAGGGTTAGGGTTAGGTCATCATGAACTCCGAGAGCAAAATGGACATCGCCAACAAACTCGGAGTGATTGGGCATGGTTAGGAGGCAACTGACTTTTCTAGTCTGCCCTATCTAGGTTTGCTGGTAAAATACATGGGAAAATCCCATTGGAGGAAAATTCCACTTAGGTTTAAGGTTAGGTCATCATGAACTCAGAGAGCAAAATGGACATCGCCAACAAACCCGGAGTGATTGGGCATGGTTAGGAGGCAGCTGACTTTTCTAGGCTGCCTTATCTATGTTTGCTGGTAAAATACATGGCAAAATCCCATTGGAGGAAAATTCCACTTAGGGTTAGGGTTAGGTCTCTATGAACTCAGAGAGGAAAATGGACATCGCCAACAAACCCGGAGTGATTGGGCATGGTTAGGAGGCAACTGACTTTTCTAGGCTGCCTTATCTATGTTTGCTGGTAAAATACATGGGGAAATCCCATTGGAGGAAAATTCCACTTAGGGTTAGGGTTAGGTCATCATGAACTCGGAGAGCAAAATGGACACCAACAACAAACTTGGAGTGCTTGGGTATGGTTAGGAGGCAACTGACTTTTCTAGGCTGCCTTATCTATGTTTGCTGGTAAAATACATGGGGAAATCCCATTGGAGGAAAATTCCACTTAGGGTTAGGGTTAGGTCACTATGAACTCATAGAGGAAAATGGACACCGACAAGAAACTTGGAGTGCTTGGGTATGGTTAGGAGGCAACTGACTTTTCTAGGCTGCCTTATCTATGTTTGCTGGTAAAATACATGGGAAAATCCCATTGGAGGAAAATTCCACTTAGGGTTAAGGTTAGGTCATCATGAACTCATAGAGCAAAATGGACATATCTAACAAACTCGGAGTGATTGGGTATGGTTAAGAGGGCATTGAGTTTTCCAGCCTGCCCTATCTATGTTTTCTGATAAAATACATGGGGAAAACCCATTGGAGGAAAATTCCACTTAGGGTTAGGGTTAGGTCATCATGAACTCGGAGAGCAAAATGGACATCACCAACAAACTCGGAGTGATTGGGCATGGTTAGGAGGCAACTGACTTTTCTAGTCTGCCCTATCTAGGTTTGCTGGTAAAATACATGGGAAAATCCCATTGGAGGAAAATTCCACTTAGGGTTAGGGTTAGGTCTCTATGAACTCATAGAGGAAAATGGACATCACCAACAAACCCGGAGTGATTGGGCATGGTTAGGAGGCAACTGACTTTTCTAGGCTGCCTTATCTATGTTTGCTGGTAAAATACATGGGGAAATCCCATTAGAGGAAAATTCCACTTAGGGTTAGGGTTAGGTCATCATGAACTCGGAGAGCAAAATGGACACCGACAACAAACTTGGAGTGCTTGGGTATGGTTAGGAGGCAACTGACTTTTCTAGGCTGCCTTATCTATGTTTGCTGGTAAAATACATGGGAAAATCCCATTGGAGGAAAATTCCACTTAGGGTTAGGGTTAGGTCATCATGAACTCATAGAGCAAAATGGACATCCAACAAACTTGGAGTGCTTGGGTATGGTTAGGAGGGCACTGACTTTTCTAGGCTGCCCTATCTATGTTTGCTGGTAAAATACATGGGGAAATCCCATTGGAGGAAAATTCCACTTAGGGTTAGGGTTAGGTCATCATGAACTCATAGAGGAAAATGGACACCGACAACAAACTTGGAGTGCTTGGGTATGGTTAGGAGGCAACTGACTTTTCTAGGCTGCCTTATCTATGTTTGCTGGTAAAATACATGGGGAAATCCCATTGGAGGAAAATTCCACTTAGGGTTAGGGTTAGGTCATCATGAACTCGGAGAGCAAAATGGACACCGACAAGAAACTTGGAGTGCTTGGGTATGGTTAGGAGGCAACTGACTTTTCTAGGCTGCCTTATCTATGTTTGCTGGTAAAATACATGGGAAAATCCCATTGGAGGAAAATTCCACTTAGGGTTAAGGTTAGGTCATCATGAACTCAGAGAGCAAAATGGACATATCTAACAAACTCGGAGTGCTTGGGTATGGTTAAGAGGGCATTGAGTTTTCCAGCCTGCCCTATCTATGTTTTCTGTTAAAATACATGGGGAAATCCCATTGGAGGAAAATTCCACTTAGGGTTAGGGTTAGGTCATCATGAACTCGGAGAGCAAAATGGACATCGCCAAAAAACTCGGAGTGATTGGGCATGGTTAGGAGGCAACTGACTTTTCTAGTCTGCCCTATCTAGGTTTGCTGGTAAAATACATGGGAAAATCCCATTGGAGGAAAATTCCACTTAGGGTTAAGGTTAGGTCTCTATGAACTCATAGAGGAAAATGGACATCGCCAACAAACCCGGAGTGATTGGGCATGGTTAGGAGGCAACTGACTTTTCTAGGCTCCCCTACCTAGGTTTGCTGGTAAAATACATGGGAAAATCCCATTGGAGGAAAATTCCACTTAGGTTTAAGGTTAGGTCTCTATGAACTCATAGAGGAAAATGGACATCGCCAACAAACCCGGAGTGATTGGGCATGGTTAGGAGGCAACTGACTTTTCTAGGCTGCCTTATCTATGTTTGCTGGTAAAATACATGGGAAAATCCCATTGGAGGAAAATTCCACTTAGGGTTAAGGTTAGGTCATCATGAACTCAGAGAGGAAAATGGACATATCTAACAAACTCGGAGTGCTTGGATATGGTTAAGAGGGCATTGAGTTTTCCAGCCTGCCCTATCTATGTTTTCTGATAAAATACATGGGGAAATCCTTTTGGAGGAAAATTCCACTTAGGGTTAGGGTTAGGTCATCATGAACTCCGAGAGCAAAATGGACATCGCCAACAAACTCGGAGTGATTGGGCATGGTTAGGAGGCAACTGACTTTTCTAGTCTGCCCTATCTAGGTTTGCTGGTAAAATACATGGGAAAATCCCATTGGAGGAAAATTCAACTTAGGTTTAAGGTTAGGTCTCTATGAACTCATAGAGGAAAATGGACATCGCCAACAAACCCGGAGTGATTGGGCATGGTTAGGAGGCAACTGACTTTTCTAGGCTGCCTTATCTATGTTTGCTGGTAAAATACATGGGGAAATCCCATTGGAGGAAAATTCCACTTAGGGTTAGGGTTAGGTCATCATGAACTCGGAGAGCAAAATGGACACCAACAACAAACTTGGAGTGCTTGGGTATGGTTAGGAGGCAACTGACTTTTCTAGGCTGCCTTATCTATGTTTGCTGGAAAAATACATGGGGAAATCCCATTGGAGGAAAATTCCACTTAGGGTTAGGGTTAGGTCACTATGAACTCATAGAGGAAAATGGACACCGACAACAAACTTGGAGTGCTTGGGTATGGTTAGGAGGCAACTGACTTTTCTAGGCTGCCTTATCTATGTTTGCTGGTAAAATACATGGGGAAATCCCATTGGAGGAAAATTCCACTTAGGGTTAGGGTTAGGTCATCATGAACTCGGAGAGCAAAATGGACACCGACAAGAAACTTGGAGTGCTTGGGTATGGTTAGGAGGCAACTGACTTTTCTAGGCTGCCTTATCTATGTTTGCTGGTAAAACACATGGGAAAATCCCATTGGAGGAAAATTCCACTTAGGGTTAAGGTTAGGTCATCATGAACTCATAGAGGAAAATGGACATATCTAACAAACTCTCGGAGTGCTGTGGGTATGGTTAGAGGGCATTGATTTTTTCCACCTGCCCTATCTATGTTTTCTGATAAAATACATGGGGAAATCCCATTGAGGAAAATTCACACTTAGGGTAGGGTTATGTCTCATGACGTCGAGAGCAAAATGGACATCGCCAACAAAACTCGAGTATTGGGCATGTTGAGGCAATGCTTTTCTGTCTGCCCTAATCTGGTTTGCTGTAAATACATGGGAAAATCCCATTGTAGAACATTCCACTTAATGGTTAAGGTTATGGTCTCTATGACTCATAGAGGAAATGGACATCTGCAACAACCCGGAGTAAATTGGGGCCATGGTTAGGAGGCAACTGACTTTCTAGGTCTGCCGTATCTATTTTTTGCTGGTAAATCATGGGAATCCCATTGGAGGAAAATTCCACTTAGGTTGGGTTAGGTCATCATGAAAACTCGGAGAGCAAAATGGGACACCACAACAAATTCGGACTGCTTGGGTATGGTTAGGAGGGCACTTACTCTTCTAGCCTGCCCTATCTATGTTTCCTGATAAAATACATGGGAAAATCCCATTGGAGGAACATTCCACTTAGGGTTAGGGTTAGGTCACCATGAACTCATAGAGCAAAATAGACACTGCCAACAAACTCCGAGTGCTTGGGTATGGTTAGGAGGTCACTGACTTTTCTACACTGCCCTATCTAGGTTTCCTGGGAAAATACATGGGAAAATCCCATTGGAGAAAATTCCACTTAGGGTTAGGGTTAGGTCACCATGACTCGGAGAGGCAAAATGGAACACTGACAAGAAACTTGGAAGGCTTGGGTATGGTTAGGAGGCAACTGACTTTTCTAGGCTGCCTTATCTATGTTTGCTGGTAAAATACATGGGGAAATCCCATTGGAGGAAAATTCCACTTAGGGTTAGGGTTAGGTCATCATGAACTCATAGAGGAAAATGGACATATCTAACAAACTCGGAGTGCTTGGGTATGGTTAAGAGGGCATTGAGTTTTCCAGCCTGCCCTATCTATGTTTTCTGATAAAATACATGGGGAAATCCCATTGGAGGAAAATTCCACTTAGGGTTAGGTTTAGGTCATCATGAACTCGGAGAGCAAAATGGACATCGCCAACAAACTCGGAGTGATTGGGCATGGTTATGAGGCAACTGACTTTTCTAGTCTGCCCTATCTAGGTTTGCTGGTAAAATACATGGGAAAATCCCATTGGAGGAAAATTCCACTTAGGTTTAAGGTTAGGTCTCTATGAACTCATAGAGGAAAATGGACATCGCCAACAAACCCGGAGTGATTGGGCATGGTTAGGAGGCACCTGACTTTTCTAGGCTGCCTTATCTATGTTTGCTGGTAAAATACATGGGGAAATCCCATTGGAGGAAAATTCCACTTAGGGTTAGGGTTAGGTCATCATGAACTCGGAGAGCAAAATGGACACCGACAACAAACTTGGAGTGCTTGGGTATGGTTAGGAGGCAACTGACTTTTCTAGGCTGCCTTATCTATGTTTGCTGGTAAAATACATGGGGAAATCACATTGGAGGAAAATTCCACTTAGGGTTAGGGTTAGGTCATCATGAACTCATAGAGGAAAATGGACATCGCTAACAAACTCGGAGTGCTTGGGTAAGTTTAGGAGGTAACTGACTTTTCTAGGCTGCCCTATCTATGTTTCCTGGAAAAATACATTGGGAAATCACATTGGAGGAAAATTCCACTTAAGGTTAGGGTTAGGTCATCATGAACTCAGAGAGCAAAATGGACATCGACAACAAACTTGGAGTGCTTGGGTATGGTTACGAGGCAACTGATTTTTCTAGGCTGCCTTATCTATGTTTGTTGGTAAAATACATGGGAAAATCCCATTGGAGGAAAATTCCACTTAGGGTTAGGGTTAGGTCATCATGAACTCGGAGAGCAAAATGGACACCGACAAGAAACTTGGAGTGCTTGGGTATGGTTAGGAGGCAACTGACTTTTCTAGGCTGCCTTATCTATGTTTGCTGGTAAAATACATGGGAAAATCCCATTGGAGGAAAATTCCACTTAGGGTTAAGGTTAGGTCATCATGAACTCATAGAGGAAAATGGACATCGCAAGAACTTGATGCTTGGGTATGGTTAGGAGGCAACTGACTTTTCTATGCTGCCTTATCTATGTTTGCTGGTAAAATACTGGGAAATCCCATTGGAGGAAAAATTCCACTAAAAAATATGGTTAAGGTTAGTATCATGAAACTCATAGAGGAAAATGGACCTATCTAAACAAACTACTCGGAGTGCTTGGGTATGGTTAAGAGGGCATTGGTGTTCCAATCTGCCCTTTCTATGTTTTTCTGATAAATACATGGGGAAATCCCCATTGGGGAAATTCCCACTTATGGTTAGGGTAGGTCATCATGACTCGGAGAGCAAAATGGACTCGCACAATCGGAGTGATTGGTCATGGTTAGGAGGCAACTGACTTTTCTAGTCTGCCCTATCTAGGTTTGCTGGTAAAATACATGGGAAAATCCCATTGGAGGAAAATTCCACTTAGGTTTATGGTTAGGTCTCTATGAACTCATAGAGGAAAATGGACATCGCCAACAAACCCGGAGTGATTGGGCATGGTTAGGAGGCAACTGACTTTTCTAGGCTGCCTTATCTATGTTTGCTGGTAAAATACATGGGGAAATCCCATTGGAGGAAAATTCCACTTAGGGTTAGGGTTAGGTCATCATGAACTCGGAGAGCAAAATGGACACCAACAACAAACTTGGAGTGCTTGGGTATGGTTAGGAGGCAACTGACTTTTCTAGGCTGCCTTATCTATGTTTGCTGGTAAAATGCATGGGGAAATCCCATTGGAGGAAAATTCCACTTAGGGTTAGGGTTAGGTCACTATGAACTCATAGAGGAAAATGGACACCGACAACAAACTTGGAGTGCTTGGGTATGGTTAGGAGGCAACTGACTTTTCTAGGCTGCCTTATCTATGTGTGCTGGTAAAATACATGGGGAAATCCCATTGGAGAAAATCAACTAGGGTTAGGGTTAGGTCCATCATGAACTCGGAGAGCAAATGGACACTGACAAAAACTTGAGTGCTTGGGTATGCTTAGGAGGGCACTGACTTTTCTAGGCTGCCCTATCTATGTTTCCTGGTAAAATACATGGGCAAATCCCATTGGAGGAAAATTCCACTTAGGGTTAGGGTTAGGTCACCATGGACTCATAGAGCAAAATGGACATTGCCAACAAACTCGGAGTGCTTGGGTATGGTTAGGAGGGCACTGACTTTTCTAGGCTGCCCTATCTATGTTTCCTGGTAAAATACATGGGCAAATCCCATTGGAGGAAAATTCCACTTAGGGTTAGGGTTAGGACATCATGAACTCGGAGAGCAAAATGGACACCGACAAGAAACTTGGAGTGCTTGGGTATGGTTAGGAGGCAACTGACTTTTCTAGGCTGCCTTATCTATGTTTGCTGGTAAAATACATGGGAAAATCCCATTGGAGGAAAATTCCACTTAGGGTTAAGGTTAGGTCATCATGAACTCATAGAGGAAAATGGACATATCTAACAAACTCGGAGTGCTTGGATATGTTTAAGAGGGCATTGAGTTTTCCCGCCTGCCCTATCTATGTTTTCTGATAAAATACACGGGAAAATCCCATTGGAGGAAAATTCCACTTAAGGTTAGGGTTAGGTCATCATGAACTCGGAGAGCAAAATGGACATCGCCAACAAACTCGGAGTGATTGGGCATAGTTAGGAGGCAACTGACATTTCTAGGCTGCCCTATCTATGTTTGCTGGTAAAATACATGGGAAAATCCCATTGGAGGAAAATTCCACTTAGGGTTAGGGTTAGGTCATCATGAACTCAGAGAGCAAAATGGACATCGCCAACAAACCCGGATTGATTGGGCATGGTTCGGAGGCAACTGACTTTTCTAGGCTGCCTTATCTATGTTTGCTGGTAAAATACATGGGAAAATCCCATTGGAGGAAAATTCCACTTAGGGTTAGGGTTAGGTCACTATGAACTCATAGAGGAAAATCGACATCGCTAAAAAACTCGGAGTGCTTGGGTATGTTTAGGAGGTAACTGACTTTTCTAGGCTGCCTTATCTATGTTTTCTGGAAAAATACATGGGGAAATCCCATTGGAGGAAAATTCCACTTAGGGTTAGGGTTAGGTCATCATTAACTCGGAGAGCAAAATGGACACTGACAACAAACTTGGAGTGCTTGGGTATGGTTAGGAGGCAACTGACTGTTCTAGGCTGCCTTATCTATGTTTGCTGGTAAAATACATGGGGAAATCCCATTGGAGAAAAATTCCACTTAGGGTTAGGGTTAGGTCATCATGAACTCGGAGAGCAAAATGGAAATCGCCAACAAACTCAGAGTGATCGGGCATGGTTAGGAGGCAACTGACTTTTCTAGGCTGCCCTATCTATGTTTGCTGGTAAAATGCATGGGAAAATCCCATTGGAGGAAAATTCCACTTAGGGTTAGGGTTAGGTCATCATGAACTCATAGAGGAAAATGGACATCGCTAAAAAACTCGGAGTGCTTGGGTATGGTTAAGAGGGCATTGAGTTTTCCAGCCTGCCCTATTTATGTTTTCTGATAAAATACATGGGGAAATCCCATTGGAGGAAAATTCCACTTAGGGTTAGGGTTAGGTCATCATGAACTCGGAGAGCAAAATGGACACCGACAAGAAACTTGGAGTGCTTGGATATGGTTAGGAGGCAACTGACTTTTCTAGGCTGCCTTATCTATGTTTGCTGGTAAAATACATGGGAAAATCCCATTGGAGGAAAATTCCACTTAGGGTTAAGGTTAGGTCATCATGAACTCATAGAGCAAAATGGACATATCTAACAAACTCGGAGTGATTGGGTATGGTTAAGAGGGCATAGTTTTCCAGCCTGCCCTATCTATGTTTTCTGATAAAATACATGGGGAAAAACCCATTGGAGGAAAATTCCACTAGGGTTAGGCGTATAGGTCATCATGAACTAGGAGAGCAAAATGGACCTCACCAATCAAACCGGAGTTGATCGGCATGGTTTAGGAGGCAAAGATGCTTTTCTAGTCTGCCCTATCTATTTTTCCTTGTAAAATACATGGGAAAATCCCATTGGAGGAAAATTCCACTTAGGGTTAAGGTTAGGTCTCTATGAACTCATAGAGGAAAATGGACATCGCCAACAAACCCGGAGTGATTGGGCATGGTTAGGAGGCAACTGACTTTTCTAGGCTGCCTTATCTATGTTTGCTGGTAAAATACATGGGGACATCCCATTGGAGGAAAATTCCACTTAGGGTTAGGGTTAGGTCATCATGAACTCGGAGAGCAAAATGGACACCAACAACAAACTTGGAGTGCTTGGGTATGGTTAGGAGGCAACTGACTTTTCTAGGCTGCCTTATCTATGTTTGCTGGTAAAATACATGGGGAAATCCCATTGGAGGAAAATTCCACTTAGGGTTAGGGTTAGGTCATCATGAACTCGTAGAGCAAAATGGACACCGACAACAAACTTGGAGTGCTTGGGTATGGTTAGGAGGCAACTGACTTTTCTAGGCTGCCTTATCTATGTTTGCTGGTAAAACACATGGGAAAATCCCATTGGAGGAAAATTCCACTTAGGGTTAAGGTTAGGTCATCATGAACTCATAGAGGAAAATGGACATATCTAACAAACTCGGACTGCTTGGGTATGGTTAAGAGGGCATTGAGTTTTCCAGCCTGCCCTATCTATGTTTTCTGATAAAATACATGGGGAAATCCCATTGGAGGAAAATTCCACTTAGGGTTAGTGTTAGGTCATCATGAACTCCGAGAGCAAAATGGACATCGCCAACAAAATCGGAGTGATTGGGCATGGTTAGGAGGCAACTGACTTTTCTAGTCTGCCCTATCTAGGTTTGCTGGTAAAATACATGGGAAAATCCCATTGGAGGAAAATTCCACTTAGGTTTAAGGTTAGGTCTCTATGAACTCATAGAGGAAAATGGACATCGCCAACAAACCCGGAGTGATTGGGCATGGTTATGAGGCAACTGACTTTTCTAGGCTGCCTTATCTATGTTTGCTGGTAAAATACATGGGGAAATCCCATTGGAGGAAAATTCCACTTAGGGTTAGGGTTAGGTCATCATGAACTCGGAGAGCAAAATGGACACCAACAACAAACTTTGAGTGCTTGGGTATGGTTAGGAGGCAACTGACTTTTCTAGGCTGCCTTATCTATGTTTGCTGTAAAATGCATGGGGAAATCCATTGGAGGAAAGTCCACTTAGGGTTGGGTTAGGTCACTATGACTCATGAGAAATGGACACGACAAACAAACTGGAGTGCTTGGGTTATGGTTAGGCGGACAACTGACTTTTCTAGGATGCCTTATCGATGTGTGCTGGTAAACCATTGGGAAATCCCATTGCGAGGAAAATTCCACTTAGGGTTAGGGTTAGGTCATCATGAACTAGGAGAGCAAACTGGACACCGACAACAACTTGGAGTGCCTCTGGTGATGGTAGGATGCACTGACTTTATAGGCTGCCTTATCTAGTTGCTGGTAAAACACATGGGAAAATGCCAGAGGAGGAAAATTCCACTTAGGGTTAGGGTTAGGTCACCATGAACTCATAGAGCAAAATTGACAGCGTCAAAAAATTCGAAGTGCTTGGTTATGGTTAGGAGGGCACTTACTTTTCTAGGCTGCCTATCTATGTTTCCTGGTAAAATACATGGGAAAATCCCATAGGAGGAAAATTCCACTTAGGGTTAGGGTTAGGTCACCATGAACTCATAGAGAAACACCAACACACTCGGAGTGCTTAGGTATGGTTAAGAGGACACTTACTTTTCTTGGCTTCCCTATCTATGTTTTTCTGTATAAATACAGGGGAAAATCCCATTGGAGGAAAATTCACGTACGGTTAGGGTTAGGTCATCATTTGACTCGGAGAGCAAAATGGACATCGCCAACAAAACTCGGCGTGATTGGGCCATTAGTTTAGGAGGCAACTGACATTTCTAGTGCCCTATATATGTTTGATGTTACAAAATACATGGGAAAATCCCATTGGAGGAAAATTCCACTTAGGGTTAGGGGTAGGTCATCATGAACTAAGAGAGCAAATGGACATCGCCAACAAACCGGAAGTGAGGGGCATGGGTTCGGTAGGCAACTGACTTTTCTAGGCTGCCTTATCTATGTTTGCTGTAAAAAATGGGGAAAATCCCATTGGAGGAAAATTCCACTTAGGTCGGGTTAGGTCACTATTGAACGCATAGAGAAAACGACCATCGCTAAAAAATCGGAGTGCTTGGTTATGTTTAGGAGGTGCGTAACTGACTTTTCTAGGCTGCCTTATCTATGTTTTCTGGAAAAATACATGGGGAAATCCCATTGGAGGAAAATTCCACTTAGGGTTAGGGTTAGGTCATCATTAACTCGGAGAGCAAAATGGACACTGACAACAAACTTGGAGTGCTTGGGTATGGTTAGGAGGCAACTGACTGTTCTAGGCTGCCTTATCTATGTTTGCTGGTAAAATACATGGGGAAATCCCATTGGAGAAAAATTCCACTTAGGGTTAGGGTTAGGTCATCATGAACTCGGAGAGCAAAATGGAAATCGCCAACAAACTCAGAGTGATCGGGCATGGTTAGGAGGCAACTGACTTTTCTAGGCTGCCCTATCTATGTTTGCTGGTAAAATGCATGGGAAAATCCCATTGGAGGAAAATTCCACTTAGGGTTAGGGTTAGGTCACAATGAACTCATAGAGGAAAATGGACATCGCTAAAAAACTCGGGATGTGCAATTGGGTATGGTTAAGAGGCATTGAGTTTCCAGCCTGCCTGTTATGTTTCTGATAAAATACATGGGGAAATCCCATTGGAGGAAAATTCACTTAGGGTTAGGTTAGGTCATATGAACTCGGAGAGCAAAATGGGACACCGACAAGAAACTTGGAGTGCTTGGGTATGGTTAGGAGGCAACTGACATTTCTAGGCTGCCTTATCTATGTTTGCTGGTAAAATACATGGGAAAATCCCATTGGAGGAAAATTCCACTTAGGGTTAAGGTTAGGTCATCATGAACTCATAGAGCAAAATGGACATATCTAACAAACTCGGAGTGATTGGGTATGGTTAAGAGGGCATTGAGTTTTCCAGCCTGCCCTATCTATGTTTTCTGATAAAATACATGGGGAAATCCCATTGGAGGAAAATTCCACTTCGGGTTAGGGTTAGGTCATCATGAACTCGGAGAGCAAAATGGACATCGCCAAAAAACTCGGAGTGATTGGGCATGGTTAGGAGGCAACTGACTTTTCTAGTCTGCCCTATCTAGGTTTGCTGGTAAAATACATGGGAAAATCCCATTGGAGGAAAATTCCACTTAGGGTTAGGGTTAGGTCTCTATGAACTCATAGAGGAAAATGGACATCACCAACAAACCCGGAGTGAGTGGGCATGGTTAGGAGGCAACTGACTTTTCTAGGCTGCCTTATCTATGTTTGCTGGTAAAATACATGGGGAAATCCCATTAGAGGAAAATTCCACTTAGGGTTAGGGTTAGGTCATCATGAACTCGGAGAGCAAAATGGACACCGACAACAAACTTGGAGTGCTTGGGTATGGTTAGGAGGCAACTGACTTTTCTAGGCTGCCTTATCTCTGTTTGCTGGTAAAATACATGGGGAAATCCCATTGGAGGAAAATTCCACTTAGGGTTAGGGTTAGGTCATCATGAACTCGGAGAGCAAAATGGACACCGACAAGAAACTTGGAGTGCTTGGGTATGGTTAGGAGGCAACTGACTTTTCTAGGCTGCCTTATCTATGTTTGCTGGTAAAATAGATGGGAAAATCCCATTGGAGGAAAATTCCACTTAGGGTTAAGGTTAGGTCATCATGAACTCATAGAGGAAAATGGACATATCTAACAAACTCGGA
>NW_024098778.1:0-3634 GCF_016545835.1 Crotalus tigris
CACCCCCTACCGGACCACAGATGGCAATCTGGACGGAAGACACTACCACCCACAACGGAGGCACCGATCCATTCCAAGACGTCCAACGTTGGAGGTGAAATTCAAAGGGGAGCCAACACGCTTGGGGTTTTTCCTAACCCAAGTACTCAGCTACATGGAGGAATATGGGCAGGACATTCCCAGCGACAAAGCCCGCATCCGGATCGTGCAATCTGACCTGGATGGACCAGCTGCGGATTGGGTAGTGAACTTGCATGACTCCAATGCCCCAGAACTCAGTAACTTCAACCGTTTCATGTCCTCTTTGAGAAGACGATTTGAAGACCCCCTGGCTGATCGCAAAGCCCGTGAAAGAATAACAACGATGAGCAGGGCAAAACGCCAGTGGCTGAGATACAAAAGAATTCCGAGCCAGCCAGCAAACTGAATGGGCCAGAAGAAAGTACCTACTTGGCCGTTCAAAGATGACTTATAAACTATGAGCTATATGCATGATGTGCCTGCCACGAGGAGACCCACATCGACTTGAGGAATGGCTAGTTCGTGGCAGAGGCAGGCAGAGATAGAATATGAAGAGGCATCGCCTGACGGAAAACAATTGGAGTCCGCCCCCCCCGACTGAGCGCACACCAACGGGAAATCATCGGATACAGCCAAAGAAGCAGATGGGGTGTTTTCAAGTTTCAAGTGTGGAAGAGAAGGGCATCGAGCTGTAGAATGCCGCTCCAAAGGCCCCCAGCACAACCCAGACAGATCCCCAATCAACAAACCCGGAAAGTCTTCAGCTAAGCCAAAAGAAACGGCCATGAGAATGATGGAAATTGCAGAACCCCCCACTTCTGCTCACCAAGGGAAAAGAACTCCACCCTACCCCACAGGGCCGGTGGATGCCTCAGATGACACCTCGGAGGGCGAACCCCTGGTAAGTGGATGCATCATACCCATCTCAAAACAGTGACTAATATTAATCACCCCCCCATGGCCCCGAAAGCTGTGAAGGTGAAAGCCTTAATAGACTCTGGCTGCAACCCACTTGCCCATCATTAGCCCAACAACTGTGGGGGAAATCTGGGCATCCCATCCAGGAGACTGGAACAAACCAATCTCATTTGGCCATTTAGATGGATCAATAGCATGGGGGGTGCCAGCTAACCCTATCCACTCTACCAATACACCTCTCCCTGGGGCAAAACCATGATGAGGACATAACGTTTGTGTGACCCAGGTATGGGAATCCCAATGATTCCTAGGATGGAATGGTTGAAAAAATTGGAACCCCTGGGTAAATAATTGGAGACGACAGAAATCAAATTCCCGAAGGGGGACCCTATGGAATTAAAACCCCAAGGGAGGCTACCAGAATCAAGAATAGAAAAAGCATCCAGAGGAGAGGAAAAAAGATTAACAGAAATACCAGAGGAATATAGAGACCTTGCTGAAGTCTTCAGTGAGGAGAGGGCGAATGTGCTTCCCCCCCACCGACCCACAGACTGTACCATTGAATTCAAGCCTGGGGCAAAACTCCCGAAGCCCAGATTATACTCCATGAGCCCAAAGGAGAAGGAGGAAATGGAAAGATTTATAAAAAAAAAAACCTAGAGAGAGGTTTCATTGAGCCAGCCAAGCCTAAAGTGGCTGCCCCGGTCCTTTTTAGAGAGAAGAAGGATGGCTCCTTACGTTTATGCTTGGATTATAGGGCCCTGAATACAATCAGTGAAAGCAACCTATACCCTCCTTGCCCCTCATGAAACGACATGCTGTCACCCTATCGAAAGGGAAAATTTCTTCTTAAACTAGACCCTAAGGGAAGCTTACTATCGCGTGAGTTAAGGAAGGGGACGAATGGAAAGACTGCATTAAACTGCCCATGGGGTGCTATCAATTTCAAAGTCCTTGCCATTTGGAATTACAGGGGGCCCTGGCAGTCTTTATATGCCAATTAATCATGCCGTTCTAAGGGAGCACCTGTTTAAGGCGGTCCTTGTTTACTTGGACGACATTCTTATCTTTCCATCCAGACGGAAGAAAGAAAAAAGGGGGTGGAATTGTGATACCTGAAACTATCACTGGAAGGGGGGTTGATTGGGTGGGACTACTGGGGTCCAAGCCCTCCCATTCAAGGTTTTAAGGGGTTCCTTAAAACCTTGAATGGGAGGGCTTGGACCCCAAGTCCTGTCTAGCACGCCTGCAACCACTTCTTCTTAATAAAGGATTCCTGTTGGAAGAATTATTCCAAGAGTTCTGTCTTCTTAAGATGCAAAGTGGGGTGGGTCCTTACAGTAATCTTCCTCATCCAGACTCTTAACGTTATTTTCGCGGGGCATCTTGATTCCTTTAGTTTTCACTATTTTTCCTTGTTTGATAGCAAGTGTGGCACATTTGTCCAAGCCAAACTCCATTACAATATCTTGGCTATATATACGGACAGTGTTGAGCAGCGATTCTATTTCAGATGATGTTTTTCCATACAGTTTCAGATCATCCATGTAAAGGAGATGGGATAGTCTGGCAGATGTTTTTAATGTTTGATAGCCATGTCCTGAGTTATTCAGTATTGTTGACAGAGGAAACAGTGCAATGACAAATAGTAATGGTGATAATGAATCTCCTTGAAATATTCCTCTCTTAATATTAACCTCTCCCAGCCTCTCACCATTGATCTGCAACTGTGTCTTCCATTGTTCCATCGATCTTTGCACAAATTTTCTGATGTTTCTACTGACTCCTGTTATTTCTAGGCACTTTATTATCCAATCATGTGGCAGAGAGTCAAATGCCTTTTGGTAGTCAATCCATGCCACATTCAGGTTGGTCTTCCTTCTCTTGCAGTTTTCCAAGATCATTTTGTCTATTAGGAGTTGATCTTTTGTTCCTCTGCTATTGGGGCGGTTTCCTTTCTGCTCAGGTGGAAAGAGATTGTTTTTCACTAGAAATGCTGTTGGTCTGCATCACTAACCACACCCTTTTAGTAATTTGAAAGTTGTTGGTAAGCAGGGAATTGGCCTGTAGTTACCTGGTGTTGCCCCTTTTGCTGGATTTTTCATTATTAGGTAGGTTTTCCCAGTTGTTAGCCACTTTTCAATTTCTCCTCCTTGTAGTATATTGTTGAACTGTTTGGCAATAAGTGGGTGTATAACAGTTAGATGTTTCAACCAAAACCATGCAGTTCATCTTCACCTGGTGCTGACCAATTTTTGATTTTCTTTGGCTCTTTTTTTCTACCATTTTTTGTTGTTATACGAGTTCCTTTCATTTCAACTTTTCGTGTCCCCAGAGAATCCACTTATATTTCATCTTAATTTATCAAATATAGAAAACTCCCAGTTCTGCCTTCTTTGGATTCTGCCATAAGAGGGAGAGAAGGGGAAGAACAAAGGGGCTTTATGGCCCTCACTTCCTTCAGTAGACTTCAAAGAGCTGAATGCTGAATGTGTGTTTATTGTAACCTATTGTAACCTCAAAGCGTTAACACCAGAGAACATTAGCATTAACAAAGAAGAGTATTTGCCTTTCATGTAGTTATCTGAAGTCTCCATCCCGACGGAAGAAAGAAGAAACGGGGTGGACTTGTGATACTTGAAACTATCACTGGGAAGGGGGGTTGATTGGGTGGGACTACTGGGGAACCCCTTAA
>NW_024098779.1:0-94103 GCF_016545835.1 Crotalus tigris
CTCCTCCCCTCCTCTCCCCTCCCCTCCCCTCCTCCTCTCCTCTCCTCCCCTCCTCTCCCCTCCCCTCCCCTCTCTCCTCTCCTCCTCTCCCCTTCCCTTCCCTCCCCTTCCCTCCCCTCCCTTTCCCTCCTTTCCCTCCTTTCCTTTCCTTCCCTTCCCTTTCCTTTCCTTTCTCCTCTCTCCCTCTCTCCTCCACCTCCCAGCCCTTTCTGACTTCTTGCTCTAGCCTCCGGGTGGTCTCCCATCCAAATAATAGTCCTGCTTAGTTTGGGGGCCTGCAGAGGGTCAGCCGAGGCCCGCTCCCTGCTGTGAAGCCAGGTTGGCTAAGCCTGGATGAATGGCAGTTCCTCCCCCTTGGGTCTCCAAATAGGGTTTACCTGGCTGTAGAGAGGGGCAGTTCCTGCTCACCTGCGGATCTCCGTCACCTGGGCCCTGCCCCGACTTTCCCACTGAGTCCAGGACTCTAGACAGGGGTGACACCCCCAAGGTTGCCCATCCCTGCTTTCTCCTGTAGGCCCCCGGGTGTACGAATAGTCCTCGACTTAACAACCATTTCTTTAGTGACCGCTCAAAGTTACAACGCTGGAAAAAAGGGATTTATGACCGGTTTTTGCACTTGTGACCCCTCGCAGCGCCCCCACGATCAAAATTCAAACACCTGGCAACTGCTTCCTATATATTTTATTTATTTATTTATGAGACTTATATACCGCTTTAAGTGCAAGCACTCTCTAAGCGGTGCACACCAGTAAGCAATGTATATGTATATATATTACATTGCCCCCAACCATCTGGGTCCTTATTTTACCTACCCCGGAAGGATGGAAAGCTGAGTCAACCTTGAGCCGGTGAGATTTGAACCGCTGACCCGCTGAACACAGTCAGCTAAAGTGGCCTGCAGGACTGCACTCTAACTGCTGCGCCACCTCGGCTCATATGACGGCCGTGGCATCCCCGTGTGTGTGTGTGTGTGTGTCACGCGATGCCCTTTTGCGACCGTCTAACAAGCGAAGCCGATGGGGGAGCCAGTTTCACTTAGCAGCCGCGCGACGCATTTAACGACCGCAGCGATTCGCTTAACAACCGTGGCCGCAAAGGTTTGTTAAGATGGGGCAAAAGTCGCTTAACCAATGTCACGCTTAGCAACAGGAACGTTGGGCTCCCCTGTGGTCGTAAGTCGAGGACTGCCCTCATGGGGTCCCCCCTGGCTATCGCCGGTCCCCAGGAGTTCATTTTCCTCTTGCAGCTTTCACCTGTGTGCCACGAAGGGAAACGTGGGCTGCTTGGAGGTGATGCTGGCCCACGGGGCGGACGCTCTGACCACCGACGGTTCAGGTGAGATGACCTCCACGGCCCCTTCCAACTTCGTATTCTGTTCTGTTCTGTTGTTCTGTTCTGTTCCGTTCCGTTCCATTCCATTCCATTCCATTCCATATATTCTATTCTATTCTATTCTATTCTATTCTATTCTATTCTATTCTATTCTATTCTATTCTATTCTACATTCTACATTCTACATTTTACATTCTACATCCTATCCTATCCTATCTTATTATATTCCATTCCATTCCATTTTCTATTCCATTCCATTTTCTATTCCATTCCATTTTCTATCCTATCCTATCCTATCCTATCCTATCCTATCCTATCCTATCCTATCCTATCCTATCCTATATCCTATATCCTATATCCTATATCCTATATTCTATATCCTAGCCTATCCTATCTTATTCTATTCTATTCTATTCTATTCTATTCTATTCTATTCTATTCTATTCTATTCTATTCTATTCTATTCTATTCTATATTCTATATTCTATATTCTACATCCTATCCTATCCTATCTTATTCTATTCCATTCCATTTTCTATCCTATCCTATCCTATCCTGTCCTGTCCTGTCCTGTCCTATTCTATATTCTATATTCTATATTCTATATTCTATATTCTATATTCTATATTCTATATTCTATATTCTATATTCTATATTCTATATTCTATATTCTATATCCTATCCTATCTTATTCTATTCTATTCTATTCCATTCCATTCCATTCCATTTTCTATTCTATTCTATTCTATTCTATTCTATTCTATTCTATTCTATTCTATTCTATTCTATTCTATTCTATTCTATTCTATTCTATTCTATTCTATTCTAATGTTTTTCCTGTTCTGATGTTCTCCACCGTAGGTCATACCGCATTGCATCTCTCGGCAAAACACGGCCATCCCCAGTGTGTCAGCAAGCTGTTGCAGGTAAGAGATGGATGCGCAAAGGCTCCATAGATGGCACCGGGGGTCTTCAGAGGGCATGGCATGTATCAGAAGGGACGTGGCTCCAGTTGTGTGGCTGCTATCTTGAATTTCTCTCGACTTCTTCTCCTTGGGGCTTTGGAAGCTCCTTGTTATTGATAGGTTAGATCACCTTAAGACTTGTGGACTTTAACTCCCAGAATTCCCTAGCTGAGAATTACCTATACAAGTAGTCCTCGATTTACAACAGTTCATTTAGTGACCCTTTGAAGTTACAACGGCACTGAAAAAAATGTGACTTATGACCATTTCTCACTTATGACCATTGCAGCAAATCCATGATCACGTGGTCAAAATTCAGACACTTGACAACTGACTCATAATTGTGACGTTTGCAGTGTTCCTGTGTGTGTGTGTGTGTGTGTGTGTGTGTGTGTGTGTGTGTGTGACGTGTCCCCTTTTGTGACCTGACAAGCCAACTCAATGGGAAAGCGAGATTCCCTTCACTTCACTTAACAGGTGCAGGGATCCACTTAACAACGGTGGCAAGAGAGTTTGTTAGATGGGGCAAAATTCACTTAACAACTGTTTGGCTTAGCAACGGAAATTTGGGATGCAGTTGTGGCCGTATGTTGAGGACTACCTGTATTCTTGGTTTAACTAAAAACATCCTGGACTTGGGCTTGTAGACAGTGCTCGAATTATGACCAGTCACATAGCAACTGTTACAGTTACAAAAGACCTCCTAGGCCAGGGATAGGCAATGGCTCTTTTTTGACTCGTGGACTTCAACTCCCAGAATTCCTGGGGCAGCATGGCTCATCTTGGAAACCTCTCCCTTTCCCCTCAGCATGGCTGGCTCAGGAATTCTGGGAGTTGAAGTCCACCAGTCATAAAAGAGCCAAGGTGGCCTACCCCTGGTCTGTCTGTCTGTCTGTCTGTCTGTCTGTCTATCTATCTATCTATCTATCTATCTATCTATCTATCTATCTATCTATCTATCTATCTATCTATCTATCTATCTATCTATCTATCTATCTATCTATCTATCATCTAGGTTGGAGTAGGCAACCTTGACTCTTTTATGAGTCCTGGACTTTAACTCCCAGAATTCCTGAGCCAGCATGGCTCAGCTTGGAAACCTCTCCATTTCTCCAAAGAAACGCTGGCTGAGGAATTCTGGGAGTTGAAGTCCACGAGTCATAAAAGAGCCAAGGTGGCCTGCCCCTGGTCTAGGTCTGTCTGTCTGTCTGTCTGTCTGTCTGTCTATCTATCTATCTATCTATCTATCTATCTATCTATCTATCTATCATCTAGGTCAGGGGTAGGCCACCTTGGCTCTTTTATGACTCGTGGACTTCAACTCCAGAATTCCTGAGCCAGCATGGCTCAGCTTGGAAAACCTCTCCCTTTCCCCTCAGCATGGCTGGCTCAGGAATTCTGGGAGTTGAGTTGAAGTCCACGAGTCATAAAAGAGCCCCTGTCCTAGGATGTACTTATGTCCATGGAGATTCACAGTCATCTAGGTCATAGTTGTCCCAAAGGTGTTTTTCAACTGGACTTCTTTGTTTTTCTTTGAAGACGTTCTGCTTCTCCTCCCAGAAGCTTCCTCAGCTCTGACTGGATGGTGGGGAAGGGAAGGATTTATACTCCTTGCAGACAGCCGCTCATTTGCATCCTTTTAGAGAGTCGTTGAGGCCACTTGGATGTTTGTGTCCACAAAGACTCCTCCCCAACAGCCTGTGCCTGTCTTCCACAGTGAAGGGACCCAGGGCAGAAGACATCCTGCAGCCAAGAAAGCTCCACACCCATTTGCACCACTCAGGTGACCCTGAGGACACAGGTAAGCCTCCAGGTGGCCTGAGCGACTCTCCAAAAGGATGCAAATGACCAGCTGTCTGCAAGGAGTATAAATCCTTCCCTTCCCCACCATCCAGTCAAAGCTGAAGAAGCTTCTTGGATGAGAAGCGAAATGTCTTCAAAGAAAAAACAAGAGTCCAGTTGAAAAAGCACTTTTGGGACATACTTACAACATGGTTTCAAAGTTCTGACAGCTACTGCTTTTCTGAAGGTTGCGTCCCATTTTGGATGCTCAGCAACCGACCCACATTCATGATCGTTTGCCGTGTCATACGGTCACATGACTGCCTTTTACGATGGTTTTCTGGTTTTCGGCAAAACCAGCCCATAGCGAACCATTGGCTCGCTTAACGACGGTCACATTCACTTAACGGCTGCAGTAAAAAAAGGTCTAAAATTTTTGCAGTCACCCACGGGCGACCTGATTTACAACCGTCACGACTCACAACTCTGATGGGTAGGATCCATTACCGGTTGTAATTCGAGGACTACTTGTATTGCTTGCCCACCACGTGGATTCATCCATGCAAGTATTTTAGGCAGGATTTCATGTTGGGTTTTTTCCAGGATGTCTTTTATTTTTTTAAAAAAACTTTGTCTGATTTGCTATTTTCCGGGACGTCTTTTAATTTTTTTAAAAAAACTTTAAAACTTATTCTACGTGCCTCTCTGTGTCCTTTGCAGTAATCTGCCCTGTGTTTGAATAAATCACCAGATTTATTGCAGAAAATGTTTTGAAGAAATTGGCAAGAAGAGGATTGTAATCGGTTGCCAATAGCTTGGCTGCTTTCAAAAAGTGGAAGAAGGATTGGCAGGAATTTAAAAAAATGATGTAAAAGAAGAATGGAATGGAATGGAATGGAATGGAATATGGAATAAATAGAATAGAATAGAAATAGGAATGGAAGAATAGAATGGAATGGAATGGAATGGAATATGGAATGGAATGGAATGGAATGGAATAGAATAGAATAGAATAGAATAGAATAGAATATGGAATAGAATAGAATATGGAATAAATAGAATAGAATAGACTGGAATGGAATAGAATATGGAATAGAAATAGCATAGCATTGCATAGCATAGCATAGCATAGCATAGAATAGAATATGGAATAAATAGAATAGAATAGATTGGAATGGAATGGAATAGAATAGAATAGAATAGAATAGAATATGGAATAAATAGAATAGAATAGACTGGATGGAATAGCATAGCATAGCATAGCATAACATAGCATAGAATAGAACAGAATATGGAATAAATAGAATAGAATAGATTGGAATGGAATGGAATAGAATAGAATAGAATAGAATATGGAATAAATAGAATAGAATAGACTGGATGGAATAGCATAGCATAGCATAGCATAACATAGCATAGAATAGAACAGAATATGGAATAAATAGAATAGAACAGAATAGAATATGGAATAGAATAGAATAGAATAGAATATGGAATAAATAGAATAGAATAGAATAGAATAGAATAGAATAGAATAGAATAGAATAGAATAGAATAGAATAGAATAGACTGGAATGGAATGGAATGGAATAGAATATGGAATAGCATAGCATAGCATAGCATAGCATAGCATAGCATAGCATAGCATAGCATAGCATAGAATATGGAATAGAATAGAATAGAATATGGAATAAATAGAATAGAATAGAATAGAATAGAATAGAATATGGAATAGCATAGCATAGCATAGCATAGCATAGCATAGCATAGCATAGAATATGGAATAGAATAGAATAGAATATGGAATAAATAGAATAGAATAGAATAGAATAGAATAGAATATGGAATAGCATAGCATAGCATAGCATAGCATAGCATAGCATAGCATAGCATAGCATAGCATAGAATAGAATAGAATAGAATAGAATAGAATATAAGAGAGTTGGGACCTTGAAGGTCTTCTAGCCAGCCCCACACTCAAGCAGGAGAACTATACTGTCTCAGACAAGTGGCTGTCCAGTCTCTTCTTAAAAACCTCCATTGATGGAGCGCCCACGATTTCTGGAGGCAAGCTGTTCCACTCGTTAATTCTCCTCACTGTTAGGAAGTTTTTCCTTAGTTTAAGTTTACGTTCAAGTTCAAGTTTAAGTTTAAGTTTAAGAAGATTGAAGACTCTTTGGTGGAATGGCTGGAGAATTAAATTATGGATAAAGTGGAAGTTTTGGAAAGCAAGGCACAAGTGATAAACAGAGAGATGGAGAAGCATTTGGCGTTACTGGGGAGAACTAAGAGAAAGATGACTTTATTTAAGATTTAGAGCAATTCCAGAAGGCCATGGAGAAGATAGGAGAAAAAAGGTGATGAAATCTGACTAATTTCCTGGACTGGGAGGAAGGTAACACTGAGATTTTTGCAAACGTCTCTTATTCTGATCAGGGTTACTCCCAAATAAACAAACGTCAGAATCCAACTTGCATTGCATCTTTTGACACTACGTTTTTCTCTCTCGCTTCTAAGTCTTCCTGCCCCGTTGATGTAGCCGATAGCCAGGGAAGGACGGCAATCCACCATGCAGGTAAGCTCTCCACACTCTTTCTAGAGTCTCACCCTCTTTTTTGTATCATGATGACCCAAACTGGACACACTATTCCAAGTGTGGCCTCACCAATGCAGTATAATGTACAGAGTAGAATAACAAGAGTTGGAAGGGACCTTGGAGGTCATCTAGTCCAACCCCCTGCTCAGGCAGGAAACCCTATCCCATTTCGGACAAATGGCTGTCCAGTCTCTTCTTAAAAACTTCCAGTGTTGGAGCATTTACTGCTTCTGGAGGCAGGTTGTTCCACTGATTAATTGTTCTCACTGTCAGGAAGTTTCTCCTTAGTTCTAGGTTGCTTCTCTCCTTGATTATTTTCCATCCGCTGCTTCTTGTCCTGCCTTCAGGTGCTTTGGAGGACAGCTTGACTCCCTTTTCTTTGGGGCAGCCCCTGAGATACTGGAAGACTGCTATAATGTCCCCCCTGGTCCTTCTCTTCATTAAACTAGACCAGGGGTAGGCAACCTTGGCTCTTTTATGACTCGTGGACTTCAACTCCCAGAATTCCTGAGCCAGCAGTCCACGAGTCATAAAAGAGCCAAGGTTGCCTACCCCTGAACTAGACATACCCAATTCCAGCAATATGTTTTACCATCCAGTCCCCCAATCCTCTTTGTTGCTCTTCTCTGCATTCTTTCTAAAGTCTCAACATCTTTTTTCTATCGTGGTGACCAAAACTGGATGCAGAATTCCAAGTGTGGCCTTACCAAGGCATTGTAAAGTGGTATTAATACTTCACATGATCTTGATTCTATCCCTCTGTTAATGCAGCCTAGCACTATGTTGGCCTTTCTGGCAGCTGCACACACGGCTGGCTCACATCTAAGTGACTGTCACTTGGAATTGTTTAGGCCTGGAAGTTGCATCCTTCCCCTTGAAGTTTAAAACCCACGGCACAGGTAGTCCTCCACTTACAACCGTTCATTTAATGACCGTTCACAGTTACAACAGTGCTGAAAGAAGTGACCTACAACTGTTTTTCAGACTTACGACCGTTGCAGCATCCCCCATGATCACGCGATCAAAATTCAGACGCATGGCACCCGACTCGTATTTATGACGGCTGCGGAGTCCCAGGGGGGAGGGTCCCGTGATCCCCTTCTGCGACCTTCCGACAACCAAAGTCAATGGGGGGGGGAGCAAGATTCATTTAATAACCGGTTTACTAACAGAATAACTGCAGTCATTCACTGAACGCGTTTTGGCAAGAAAGGTTGTAAAGTGGGACAAAATGCGCTTCACAAATGCCTCGCTGAGCGGCATAAAATTGGGGCTCCGTTGCGGCCGTAAGTACGTTGCACCCCATTCTCAAGAGAACAGGAAATTGTCAATTGCAGGTACCGTATTTTCCGGCGTATAAGACGACTTTCTAAACCATGCAAATCTTCTCCGAAGTCGGGGATCGTCTTATACGCCGAGTCGTCTTCAACGCTGGAAAATACAGTAAATCTTACAAAAGGATCCCAACGATTGTCAATGAAGCTGCATGGATTCTCATTTGGTTTGTCTTGCAGTGAAAGACCGTTCCTGTTAAGAAAGTGTCTCTTTTGCCCTCTTTTTATTTTTCATCTTTCCAGCCATCCATGGTTCTATCTCTTGTTTGGAAATTCTTTGTGACTTCAAGGCATCCTTGAACACCAAGGATCAGGTAAGAGTCTGCCCGACCTCCATCCTGGCCCGTTCGGGGTCAGGTTGACCCCTTTCTAGCGTCCCTTCATTTTTCCTTCTTTTGTTCTCCCAACCGGATGGAAGGATTGACTTACCGTATTTTCCGGTGTATAAGACGACTTTCTAAAGCGTGGAAATCGGCGGCGAAGTTGGGGGTCGTCTTATACGCCGAGTCGTTTTATACGCCAGAAATCATGGTAGTTTCCGGTGGATAAGACGACTTTCTAGGCATGGAAATCGACGCCAAAGTCGGGGGCCGTCTTATATGCCGGGTCATAGGCCGGAAAATACGGTAACTCCCTAGGCCTGCAAGCAGGCTGTGATTCTGATTGGCCCCTGAAAGGCTATCGAAAGGGTGTTGTCAATGCTGCTAACCTCGAATGTTCTTGCTTTGACAACATGTGGAGATGCAGCCATTTCTCTTAATTTGGGTGTTTCTCTTAGAGTTAGAATTAGATGATACTAGGGGAGGGGGGAGGAGGAAGAACGTGGATGGGACTTAGTGAGACATAACAAGACCGTAGTAGTGTGTGATTCAAGGTTGTTTGGAACAAGAGATGAAAAGAAGTGGCGGGTTGGAGAACTGGAGGGAAGGCCCGCATTTCAAGCGAATTGGGGAATGTAATTTAGGACTACAAATCGGAGGAGGGAATGGTGCTTTGATACTATGGGCTCAGGGGAGGGGAATCCAGATTTTTGGCTTTGACCGTGTCCATGCCGATGCCATGCCACTCGAATAAAGATTCTTTAAGGTAAACAGTGCCTCGAAGTTCTTTTGAAGAGTTTCGTCAGTCAGAACCATGACAGGTGTGTAATTTGTAAAAAAAAATAACATTTCCTCCTTCTCCCATCCTCCTCCTCCTCCTCCTCCTGTTTTCTCTTATCCTTTTCTTCTCCTTTGTCTTTCTTCTCTTTTCTCTCTTTTTCGTCCTGCTCCTCTTCCATTTCCTCCTCCTCCTGTTTCCTCCTTCTTTTCTTTCCTCTTCTCCTTCCCACTTCTCCTTCTGTATCACTCTTTCTCCTCCTCCTCCTCCTCTTCCTCCTCCTCCTCCTCCTCCTCCTCCTCCTCCTCCTCCTCCATAGCCTCCTGTTTTCTCTTATCCCTTGCTTTCCTCTCTTCTTCTCTTTGTCTTTTTTCTCCTCCTCTTCCATTTCCTCCTTCTTCTCTTCCTTCTTCTCCTCCTCCTGTTTCCTTTTCTCCTTTCCTCTTCTCTTTTTTGGCCTTCTTCTCCTTCCTCCTGTTTCCTCTTCTTCTCTTTCGTCTTCTCTTCCCCACTCCATATCCTCCTGTTTTCTCTCATCCTTTACTTTCCTCTCCTCTTTGTTTTTTCTCTCCTTTTCCTCCTCATCTTCTATTTCTTCCTCCTTCACCTCCTCCTGTTTCCTTTTCTCCTTCTCCAGTGGCAATAACCGGCCGATAACCAGCCCCTTCAGGTGGAGGAAGGAGACCGTCTTTCCCTCCTCCTCCTCCTCCTTCTCCTCCTCCTCCTCCTCCTCCTCCGCCTTCTCCATACTCTCCTGTTTTCTCTCATCTACTTTCCTCTCCTTCTCTTCTTCTCTGTCTTCTTTTCTCCTTTTCCTCCTCCTCCTCGTCTTCCATTTCCTCCTCCTTCTGCTCCTTCACCTCCTCCCATTTCTTTTTCTCCTCCTCCTCCTCCTGTTTCCTCTTCTCGTTCTTCTTTCCTCTTCTCCTCTTTCTCTCCTCCTCCTCCTCCTCCTCCTCCTCCTCCTCCTCCTCCTCCTCCTCCTCCTCCTCCTCCTCCTCCTCCATACCCTCCTGTTTTATCTCATCCTTTACTGTCCTCTCCTTCTCTTCTCTCTCTTTTTCTCTCTCCTTTTCCTCCTCCTCATCTTCCATTTCCTCCTCCACTTCCTCCCGTTTCCTTTTCCCCTTCTCCTTCCTTCCTCTTCTCCTTTCCTTCTCTTTCCTCCTTTTCCTCTTCTCCTTCTTCTCTTTTCTCCTTCTCCACCTTCCTCCTCCTCCTGTCCTGCCTCCCATAAGCAGCCCCTTCTGTCTTCTTTTCTCTCCTTTTCCTCCTCCTCCTCGTCTTCCATTTCCTCCTCCTTCTCCTCCTTCACCTCCTCCCGTTTCCGAGTGGATGCTTCCCACCCAGTGGCGACGAACGTGCTATGATGAAGGTGCAGATGTTTTTAACTGACCGGGCATTGTGTTCCCTGCTTTCTCCTGCCAGGATGGGGCGACCCCTCTCATGCTGGCCGCCAGGATGAACCACTCGGAGCTCTGCCACTACTTACTACACCGCGGAGCTGCCGTTAACGCCAGAGACCAGAAAGGCCGGTGAGGAAACTGGGGGGGGGGAGGCCGGGTGATTTGTCTCTCTCGTTCCATGTGACACGATGCTCCAACCTCGTTACGACTTACAACAGTTCGTTTACTGACCGTTTGGGAGTTACGACACCTGTGAAAAAAAGGGACTTAGGGCCGTTTTTCACACTTACGACCGTTGCAGCATCCCCCCCACGGTCCTGGGATAATTCGGACGCTGGGCAACTGACTCGTAATTACGACGGTGGCCATGTCCCTAGGAGTCACGTGACCCCCTGTTGCAACCTTCTGACAATTAAAGTCCCTCGCCAAGCCTCTGAATTTCGATCACGTGACCATGGAGATGCTGCAACAACGGTCGTAAGTGTGAAAAACGGTCCTCAGTCACTTTTTCCAGTGCCGTTGTAACTCCGAATGGTCACTAAATGAACGGTCGTAAGTTGAGGACTGCCTGTACTGATTTACAGTATTGTATTGATATCCATTGCAACTGTGAGATTCTATACAGTTCATACAATAACCGGATGGGTATTATGCACGTACTAACTGGATAAATGCAGTGGTGGGATTCAGCCAGTTCGCACCAGTTCGGCAGAACCGGTAGCTAATTTTTTGTGGCCCAGGCCCAGAATAGACTTCCGGAAGCGGCATCCACACAGAGAACCGGTTGTTCACTTATTTGAATCCCACCACTGCCTCCCTCTCTCCCCCTCTCTCTCTCTCCCTCCCTTCTTTTCCTCTTTCTGTCCTTCCTTCCCCATCAAATATCTTCCTTCCTTCCCCTCCCTCCCTCCCTCCTTCCCCTTCCTTCCTTCCTTCCTTCCTTTTCCTCCCTCCCTCCCTCCTTCCCTTTTTTTCCTTCCCCTCCCTCCCTCCTTCCCCTTCCTTCCTTTTCCTCCCTCCCTCCTTCCCTTTCCTTCCTTCCTTCCTTCCTTCCTTCCCCTCTCTCCTTCCCTCCTTCCCTTTCCTTCCTTCCTTCCTTTTCCTCCCTCCCTCCCTCCCTCCCTCCTTCCCTTTTCTTCCTTCCTTCCATCCTTCCATCCTTCCTTCCTTCCTTCCTTCCTTCCTTCCTTCCTTCCTTCCTTTTCCTCCCTCCCTCCCTCCTTCCCTTTTCTTCCTTCCCCTCCCTCCCTCCTTCCCCTTCCTTCCTTTTCCTCCCTCCCTCCCTCCCTCCTTCCCTTTCCTTCCTTCCTTCCTTCCTTCCTTCCTTCCTTCCTTCTTCCTTCCTTCCTTCCTTTCCTTCCTTCCTTCCTCCTCCTTCCTCTCTCTTCCCTCCTTCCCCTTCCTTCCTTCCTTCCTTCCTTCCTTCCTTCCTTCCTTCCTTCCTTTTCCTCCCTCCCTCCCTCCTTCCCCTTCCTTCCTTCCTTTTCCTCCCTCCCTCCCTCCTTCCCTTTTCTTCCTTCCTCCCCTCCCTCCCTCCTCCTTCCCCTTCCTTCCTTCCTTCCCTTCCTTCCTTCCTTCCTTCCTTCCTTTTCCTCCCTCCCTCCCTCCTTCCCCTTCCTTCCTTCCTTCCTTCCTTCCTTCCTTCCCTCCTTCTGTCCTTCCTTCCTTTCTCATCAAATACTTTCCTTCCTCCAGTGGTGGGATTCAGCCAATTTGCACCACTTTGGCAGAACCGGTAGCTAATTTTTTGTGGCCCAGGCCCAGAACGGACATCCGGAAGCGGCATCCACACAGAGAACCGGTTGTTCCCCTATTTGAATCCCACCACTGGCTAAATGTCATCTTTTAAAAGAAGATTTTCCGGGGGGGGGGGGGTGTCGATGGCTGCAGTTTGTTTCTCGAATTGTCCAACTGGTCCATGCTGGGATGTCCAGCTTTGGAAACATCTCGAGATCCTCGGGCGACCTCGCTCTTCAGAAGCTGCAGGGAGCCCAGGATGAAATCCACACCCGAGGAGATAATAGGAGGAGGATGACAACTGTGGAGTCCTTGATGCTCTCTGAGCTTAGTGGTTTTCTTGCAGACATTTCATGACCCAACTAGGTAACATTATCAGTGCTAGAAGGGGGTGGGGATTGTAGAGAGGAGAGAAGAGGAGGAGGAGGAGGAGGAGGAGGAGGAGGAGGAGGAGGAGGAGGAGGAGGAGGAGGAGGAGGAAGAAGAAGAAAGCTGTGAGGTTCTTGGTGCTCTCTGAACTTGGTGGTTTTCTTGCAGACATTTCATGACCCAACTAGGTAACAATATCAGTGCTAGAAGGGGGTGGGGATTGTAGAGAAGAGAGAAGAGGAGGAGGAGGAGGAGGAGGAGGAGGAGGAGGAGGAGGAGGAGGAGGAGGAGGACAACTGTGGAGTCCTTGGCATTCTCTGAGCTTGGTGGTTTTCTTGCAGACATTTCATGACCCAACTAGGTAACAAACTGGACAGTCTCAAAAAGTTTTCAAAGTATCCAAGGTCCCCATTTGACTAACACTTGGTAGTATTTTGAGAGTTACTTCTGTAATATTAATCTCGAGGTCCTCTCCTCGAAGTGACGGTGCCTCTCTTTGCTTTAGAACAGCCCTGATGGTGGCATGTGAGAACGGCAGTGTGGAGACAGTTGAGGCGCTTATCCACGGGGGGGCACGGGTCGGCCTCATCGATGCCACGGGCCGCGATGCCGCACACTACGGAGCTGCGATGGGCAATGCCCTCATTCAACATTATCTCCAAGAGGCTGCCCAACGCCACTCTTGGGCCAGCGGTAAGACCCCAGTTCTGCTTCCCTGAGGCTAGTCCTGTTGAAGGAAGAGGGTTTGCTGGCTTCCCCGGAGGAATTGGGACAGGGGCCTTCAAAGAGAAGTCTGGATTAGCCAGAAAGAAACTCACAATGTCATTCAGCTGGATTGGAGGTGGGCTTTCTCCCCTTGCGTTGACCCCGTGAAGGACTTTTTACATCCAAGGTCCTTGGTGCTCTCTGAGCTTGACTGTTTTCTTGCAGCCGTTATAGTACCCAGCTAGGTAACATCATTAGTGCACTGGGTGTTGTGAAACATCTGCAAGAAACCACCAAGTTCTATTGCTTTGGGAAAAAACTGTCTGCTCCGGTCAAAAGTTCTTCATCACTCGACCTTGGTAGATAAAGTCTCCCCGACAACTGACGGTTCACTTGCATTCCATAGCCTCTTCCTCCCGCTCTTAGGAATTCACCTCCCTCTTCCCATCACTGGCAAAGCTGCGAGGGAACGTGGTTGTAGGCAATTATGGAATCGAGTCAGGTTTGACATAGACAGTGATAGATAGATATTGTAGATAGACAGAAGATAGAGATAAGTAGACAGAGAGATAGATGATAGATAGATGACAATTAGCAATAGCATTTATATACCGCTTCACGGGGCTTTATAGCCCCTCTCTAAGCGGTTTACAGAGCCAGCATATTTGCCCTCAATAATCTGGGTCCTCCTTTACCAACCTCAGAAGGATGGAAGGCTGAGTCCACCTTGAGCCAGTCAGGGTCAAACTCCTGACAGTGAGCAGAGTCACCATGCAATACTGTATTCTAACAACTGCGTCACCAAAAGTCTAGACTAGAGTAGAATGGGATAGAAAGAATAGAATTAGAAATGAATTCAAAAGAATAGAATTGGAATTGGAATATGGAATAGAATGGAATGGAATATAGAATAGAATGGAATATAGAATAGAATAGAAAATAGAATAGAATAGAACAGAGAATAGAAAATAGAATATAGAATAGAATAGAAAATAGAATAGAATAGAACAGAAAATAGAATAGAAAATAGAATATAGATTAGAATAGAAAATAGAATAGAAAATAGAATAGAATAGAACAGAAAATAGAATAGAAAATAGAATACAGACTAGAATAGAAAATAGAATAGAAAATAGAATAGAATAGAAAATAGAATAGAATAGAAAATAGAATAGAAAATAGAATAGAAAATAGAATAGAAAATAGAATAGAAAATAGAATAGAAAGAATATAGAATAGAATAGAATATAGAATAGAATAGAAAATAGAAGAGAACAGAAAATAGAATAGAAAATAGAATATAGAATAGAATAGAAAATAGAATAGAATAGACAATAGAATAGAACAGAAAATAGAATAGAAAATAGAATAGAAAATAGAATATAGAATAGAATAGAAAATAGAATAGAAAATAGAATATAATAGAACAGAAAATAGAATAGAAAATAGAAAATAGAATAGAATAGAAAATAGAATAGAACAGAATAGAAAATAGAATAGAATAGAAAATAGAATAGAAAATAGAATAGAATAGAAAATAGAATAGAATAGAAAATAGAATAGAATAGAAAATAGAATAGAATAGAAAATAGAATAGAAAACAGAATATAGAATAGAATAGAATATAGAATAGAATATAGAATAGAATAGAACAGAAAATAGAATAGAAAATAGAATATAGAATAGAATAGAAAATAGAATAGAATAGACAATAGAATAGAACAGAAAATAGAATAGAAAATAGAATAGAAAATAGAATATAGAATAGAATAGAAAATAGAATAGAATAGGCACTTAGACTTATATAGCTCTTCACAGTCCTTTTCAGCCCTCTCTAAGCAGTTTACAGAGTCAGCCTATTTGCCTCCAATAATCTGGGTCCTCATTTTACCAACCTCGGAAGGACGGAAGGCTGAGTCCACCTTCAGCCCGTCAGGATCGAACTGCCAAAGTGCTGGCAGTCGGCACTCCGCAGAATTAGCCTGCAGTACTGCATCCTAACCACTGCGCCCCCAGGGCTCAGGCTCTGGGACACAGCCACTGTCCTGAATATGAGTCAGTTGCCAAGCGTCTGAATACTGACCATGGGGATGCTGCCACGGGCATTAAGTGTGAACAACGCTCCTAAGTCAGTGGTGGTGTAACTTTGAACGGTCACTAAATGAACTGTCGTAAGTCGGGGACTAGCTGTATTTTACTGGCTGGCGGTTTCTACTGTCAGGACTCTCTACCCCAGGGGTCTTCAAACTTGGCCCTTTGATGACTGGTGGACTTCAACTCCCAGAATTCCTCAGCCAGTTGAAGTCCACCAGTCATCAAAGGGCCATGTTTGAAGACCCCTGGTCTGGATCCAAGCCCGCAGTTTCATCAAAATGGCCGACTGAGGAATTCTGGGAGTTGAAGTCCACAAGACATCAAAGGGCCAAGTTTGAAGACCCCTGGTCTGGATCCAAGCCGGCAGTTTCATCAAAATGGCCGACTGAGGAATTCTGGGAGTTGAAGTCCACCAGTCATCAAAGGGCCAAGTTGGAAGAGCCCTGCTCTACCCCAACAGACCCTAAAGTCTCTTTATGATGTACTTATGATGCATGTTCGATTGTTTAAGGAATGGCTTCACAAAAGGCGATTTATGGCTTGTAAAGCACTTCGGGATGTCGTAAAATGTCACTGACCACATGACCACATTTTGGATGTTTGCCCTCCTGCTCACATTTACGACTGGTTGCATCCTCCCGCCATCATGTAACTGCGACAGATGACGTTTTTCTGGAAAATCGATTCAGACTTACGACCACATGGTTCGTTTCATGAACGCATTAAAAAAGGGTGGTAAAAGTCACCTGTGGGTACCTCGACTTACGACCGTCATGACTTAACGATTAAAATTCTGGTCTCAGTTATGGTTGCGGGTTGAGGACTAGCCTAGTGTCAAGTCCCTGCTTCTTTTTCTACCCTCTTAAGAGTGTGAGAGGACAAGAGCCTGCCTTGTCCAGGTCATCCCGGACTTACAACCGTTCGTTTAGTGACCGTTCTAAGTTACAACGGCATCGAAAAAAAGGGAGTGACGACCGTTTTTCAGATTAAACGGCTGTTGCAGCGTCCCCGTGGTCATGTGATTGAAATTCCAGACGCTGGGCGACCGACTCACGATTATGACAGTTGCAGCGTCCCCGGGGGGGGGTTTCAGGCGGTCCCCCTTTTGCGACCTTCTGACCAGCCAAACCGGATTCACTTAACAACCGCCTCGCTTAACAACTTCGGCCAAGACAGGCTGTAAAGTGGGGCACGACACGCTTAACGAGGGTCTCGTTGAGCCACGGAAATTGGGGTCGTAAGTCGAGGACTGCCCGTCTAGCAGTTCCACCTCGGTCTGTTGCCGTCTTCTCCTCGGCAAGCGGAAAACTAACCAGACCCTAACTAACCGGGTTTCTAGCCTCTCCCCCACCTGTAAACCAGCTGTCATCAAAGCCCTGGTATGTTCCTATCCAAAGTGGCATCGTGTCCGGAGACCCCCCTTGACAGACCTCCCAGCAATGAGGATGGGGGGGTCTCCATAAGCCCCTTCCCCTAGTTTAGGCATCCGGCTGTTTGGGGGCTGTTTCCCAGGGGCCCTGGGTCAACCCCCCCACCCCACCCCCCAAATTGGAGGCCTGCTTGCCAGCCGCTCTGACCTGAAATATCCCTTTGATGTTTTTGTCTTTTTTGCAGAGGAAGAGTCAGGCAACCTGTCTTCTCAGGTGATCTTTCCCACCCCCAAAGGGCTCCCGGGCGGCGGCAGCAGCTGGGAGGTCTTAATGCTCCTCCCCCCTTCCCCCTCCCTCCCTCCCTCTCTCCCCCTTTCCCTGGCCCCACGTCCTTTCCCTCCCTCCCTCCCTCCATTCTCTTTTTCCCTCTCTCCTTTCTCTTTCTCATTCCCTCTCTCCCTTCTCTTTCACCCTCCCTTCTTTCTCCTCTCGCCCTCCCTCCCCTCCCTTCATCCTCCCCCTCTTCCTCTCTCCCTTCTCTTTCTCCCTCTCCTTTCTCCCCCTCCCTCCATTCTCTTTTTCCCTCTCTCCCTTCTCTTTCTCCTCTCTCCCTCCCCTCCCTTTGTCCCCTCCCCTCCCTCTCTCCCTTCTCTCCCTCCCTCCTTTCTTTCTCCCTCCCCTTTCTCCCCTCCCTTCCTCTTTCTCTCCCTCCATTCTCTTTTTCCCTCTCTCCTTTTTCTTTCTCATTCCCTCTTTCACCCTTCCTTCTTTCTCCTCTCGTCATCCCTCCCCTCCCTTCCCCCCCTACCCTCCCTCTCTCCCTTCTCTCCCTCCCTCCCTCCTCTTTCTCCCCATCCTTCCCTCCCTTCTCTCCCTCCCTCCCTTCTTTCTCCTCTCTCCCTCCCTCCCTTCTCTCCTTCCCTCCCTCCTTTCTCCCCATCCTTCCCTCCCTTCTCTTTCTCCTTCCCCTTTCTCCCCCTCCCTCCGTCTTTTCCTCCCTCCATTCTCTTTTTCCCTCTCTCCTTTCTCTTTCTCATTCCCTCTTTCACCCTCCCTTCTTTCTCCTCTCGCCATCCCTCCCCTCCCTTCTCCCCCTCCTCTCCCTCTCTCCCTTCTCTCCCTCCTCTTTCTCCCCATCCCTCCCTCCCTTCTCTTTCTCCCTTCTTTCTCCATTCTCCATCCCTCTCCTCCATTCATCCTCCCCTCTTCCCTCCCTCTCTCCCTTCTCTTTTCCCTCCCCTCCCTCTCTCCCTCCCTTCCTCGCCCCCTCTCTCCCTTCTTCCTTCTTTCTCCCTCCCACCCTTCTCTTTCTTCTCTCTCCATCCCTCCCCTCCCTTTGTCCCTCCTCTTCTTCCCCCCCTCTCCCTTCCCTCTTCCCCATTGCTCTCTCCCTCCCTTCTTCGCTCTTTTTTTCCCTTCTCTTCCTTCCTCCCCTCCCCTTCTCTTTCCCCCTTCCCCCTCCCTCCCTTTTCCCTCCCTCCCTCCCTCCTTTTTCTCCCCTCTTCCTCTCCGCCCTCCTGCTTCTCTCCGTCCTCAGGCGTCTTCCTCCCGACAGTCTCTCTGCAAGGAGAAGAGCAACAGTCCAAGGAAGCGGAAGGCACCCCCACCCCCACCACCGCCCAGCGGGAACCCCAGCCAGGTAGGAGGCCGATGGGCTCCTGTGCCCAGATTGTCCATTAGAGAAAGAGACGGGGAGCCCCCCTGTGCCTGGGGCTGAAAAGGCCCCATTCTGGCATGGGGAGTGGGGGGAGGGGCCTGACTGGGATATCCAGGGCTCTTGGCTCAACTACAAAGTGGGAAACCATTCTGGAAGGTGGAAATGGTATAGGGGTTGGACTAGAAGACCTCCAAGGTCCCTTCCAACTCTTCTATTCTATTCTATTCTGTTCTGTTCTGTTCTGTTCTGTTCTGTTCTGTTCTATTCTATTCTGTTCTGTTCTGTTCTGTTCTGTTCTGTTCTATTCTATTCTATTCTATTCTATTCTATTCTATTCTGTTCTATTCTATTCTGTTCTTTTCCAATTCTATTCCATTCCACTCCACTCCACTCCATTCTATTCTATTCTATTCCTTTTTCTATTCTATTCTCGATAAAGATTCTATTCTATTCTATTCTATTCTATTCTATTCTATTCTATTCTATTCTATTCTATTCTATTCTATTCTATTCTATTCCTTATTCCTTATTCTATTCTATTCTATTCCTTATTCCTTATTCTATTCTATTCTATTCTATTCTATTTCATTCTATTCTCAATAAAGATTCTATTCTATTCTATTCTATTCTATTCTATTCTATTCTATTCTATTCTATTCTATTCTATTCTATTCCATTCCATTCCATTCCATTCCATTCCACTCCACTCCACTCCACTCCATTCTATTCTATTCCTTTTTCTATTTTATTCCTTTTTCTATTCTATTCTCGATAAAGATTCTATTCTATTCTATTCTATTCTATTCTATTCTATATACTATTCTATTCCTTATTCCTTATTCTATTCTATTCTATTCTATTCTATTCTATTCTATTCTATTCTATTCTAGTCTATTTCATTCTATTCTCAATAAAGATTCTATTCTATTCTATTCTATTCTATTCTATTCTATTCTATTCTATTCTATTCTATTCTATTCTATTCTATTCCATTCCATTCCACTCCACTCCACTCCACTCCATTCTATTCTATTCTATTCCTTTTTCTATTTTATTCCTTTTTCTATTCTATTCTCGATAAAGATTCTATTCTATTCTATTCTATTCTATTCTCAATAAAGATTCTATTCTATTCTATTCTATTCTATTCTATTCTATTCTATTCTATTCTCAATAAAGATTCTATTCTATTCTATTCTATTCTATTCTATTCTATTCTATTCTCAATAAAGATTCTATTCTATTCTATTCTATTCTATTCTATTCTATTCTATTCTATTCTCAATAAAGATTCTATTCTATTCTATTCTATTCTATTCTATTCTATTCCATTCCATTCCATTCCATTCCATTCCATTCCATTTTCTATTCCATTCCATTCTCTATTCTATTTCTATTTCTATTCCTTTAGCCTTTTAGGATATTTAGTGAAACGGGAACCCAGAGAGATTTAATTAAGAAAGCAAAATACAAAGCAGAAAAAAAAAATACACCGAAGTTGGCTTGTTCTTGACTTATGACTACAATTGAGCCCAAAATTTCTGTTGCTAAGTGAGACAGATGTTGTGAACTTTGCCCCATTTTACGACCTTGCTTGCCACAGTTGATGAGCAAATTATTGCAGTTGCTAAGTAACGGGGTTGTGCAGTAAATGTAACATTAGAATTAAAAGACAATTAATAGTAGTAGTAGTAGTAGTAATAATAATAATAATAATAAAGTTGGAAGGGACCTTGGAGGTCATCTAGTCCAACCCCCTGCTCAGGCAGGAAACCCTACACCATTTCAGAAAAATGGCTGTCCAGTCTCTTCTTAAAAACTTCCAGTGTTGGAGCATTCACATCTTCTGGAGGCAGGTTGTTCCACTGATTCATTGTTCTCACTGTCAGGAAGTTTCTCCTTAGTTCCAGGTTGCTTCTCTCCTTGGTTAGTTTCCATCCGTTGCTTCTTGTCCTGCCTTCAGGTGCTTTGGAGAATAGCTTAATTCCCTCTTCTTTATGGCAGCCCCTGAGATATTGGAATACTGCTATCATGTCCCCCCTTGTCCTTCTCTTCGTTAAACTAGACATACCCAATTCCAGAAACCGTTCCTTATATGTTTTAGTCTCCAGTCCCCTGATCATCTTTGTTGCTCTTCTCTGTACTCTTTCCAGAGTCTCAACATCTTTTTTACATCGTGGTGACCAAAACTGGATGCAGTATTCCAAGTGTGGCCTTCCCAAGGCCTTGTAAAGTGGTATTAACACTTTACGTGATCTTGATTCTATCCCTCTGTTAATGCAGCCTAGCACTGTGTTGGCCTTTTTGGCAGCTGCAGCACACAGCTGGCTCATATTTAAGTGATTGTCCACTGGGACTCCGAGATTCCTCTCACAGTTACTACTATTGAGCCAGGTACCCCCTATACTATACCTGTGCATTTGGTTTTTCTTGCCTTTTCTTGCCTTTTCTTGAATTTCATTTTGTTAGATAGTGCCCAGTGGCACTATCTGTCTTTCCCCATTGGTTTTGCTTGTCAAGAGGTCGCGAGAGAGGGTCATGTGACCCCGGGATGCTGCAGTCATCCTAAGTACATGTCAGTTGGCAAGCCTCTGAATTTTGATCATATGATCATGGGGAACGATGCAACAGTGAAAAACGGCCATAATTCACTGTTTTTCAATGCCAGTGTCACTTCAAACGGTTACTAAACGAACGGTTGTAAGACGAAGACTTCCTGTCCTTTGCCCTGGTGCCGTTCACAACTTCAAAAAGGCTGTGGGTTGACAAGCTGCCTCTTAGAAGCTCTGGCTAAATCTGTTAAAAGAGGCTGTAATGATGTACTTATAATGACATCACTGCAAGCCCCAAGGAGTCGCCAACAGCCAACCTGAGTCTCTCTTTTTTAAATCTTTAAATTATTTTTTAATCTCACCTTTATTAGTTGTTATAAATAACTCAAGACGCTGAACATCCCTAATACCTGTTCCTCCAGCTATTTTTCCTACAACTACAACAACCCAGTGAGGTGGGTCAGGCTGAGAGAGAGAGAGAGAGAGAGAGAAAAGGCGAGAGAGAGATAGGAGAGAAAGAGAAAAGGAGAGAGAAAGAGAGAGGAGAGAGAGAAGGAGAGAGCGAGAAAGGGAGAAAGGAGACAAGAGGAGAGATAGAAGGAGAGAGAAGGAGAGAGAGAAAAAGGAGAGAAAGAAGGAGAGAGAAAGAGAAGGAGAGAGAGGAGAGAGAGAGAAGGAAAGAGAGGAGAGAGAGAAGGAGAGAAGGAAAGAGAGAAAGGCAAGAGAAGAGCGGAGAGAGAGAAAAGGAGAGAGAAAGAGAGGAGAGAGAGAAGGAGAGAGAGAAAGGGAGAAAGGAGACAAGAGGAGAGATAGAAGGAGAGAGAAAGAGAAGGAGAGAGAGAAAAAGGAGAGAAAGAGAAGGGGAGAGAGAAAGAGAAGGAGATAGAAGAGAGAGAGAGAGAAGGAAAGAGAGGAGAGAGAGAAGGAGTGAAGGAAAGAGAGAAAGGCGAGAGAAGAGAGGAGAGAGAAAAGGAGAGAGAAAGAGGAGAGAGAAGGAGAGAGAGAAAGGGAGAAAGGAGACAAGAGGAGAGATAGAAGGAGAGAGAAAGAGAAGGCGAGAGAAAAGGAGAGAGAGAAAAAAGAGAGAAAGAGAAGGAAGAGAAAGAGAAGGAGAGAGAGAAAAAGAAAGAGAGAGAGGAGAGAGACAGAAGGAAAGAGAGGAGAGAAAGAAAGAGAAGGAGAGAGAGAAAGGGAGAAAGGAGAGAAGAGGAGAGACAGAAGGAGAGAGAAAGAGAGAGAGAGAGAGAGAAAGGAGAGAGAGGAGAGAGACAGAAGGAAAGAGAGGAGAGAGAGAAGGAGAGAAGGAAAGAGAGAAAGGCAAGAGAAGAGCGGAGAGAGAGAAAAGGAGAGAGAAAGAGAGGAGAGAGAGAAGGAGAGAGAGAAAGGGAGAAAGGAGAGAAGAGGAGAGACAGAAGGAGAGAGAAAGAGAGAGAGAGAGAGAGAAAGGAGAGAGAGGAGAGAGACAGAAGGAAAGAGAGGAGAGAGAGAAGGAGAGAAGGAAAGAGAGAAAGGCAAGAGAAGAGCGGAGAGAGAGAAAAGGAGAGAGAAAGAGAGGAGAGAGAGAAGGAGAGAGAGAGAAAGGGAGAAAGGAGACAAGAGGAGAGAAAGAGAAGGAGAGAGAAAAGGAGAGAGAGAGAAAAGGAGAGAGAGAAAAAAGAGAGAAAGAGAAGGAAGAGAAAGAGAAGGAGAGAGAGGAGAGAGACAGGAAAGAGAGGAGAGAAAGAAAGAGAGAAGGAAAGAGAGAAAGGCGAGAGAAGAGAGGAGAGAGAAAAGGAGAGAGAAAGAGGAGAGAGAAGGAGAGAGAGAAAGAGAGAGGAGAGAGAGGAGAGAGACAGAAGGAAAGAGAGGAGAGAGAGAGAGAAGGAGAGAGGGAAAGAGAAAGGCGAGAGAAGAGAGGAGAGAGAGAAAAGGAGAGAGAAAGAGAGAGGAGAGAGAAGAGGGAGAGAAGGAAAAAGAGAAAGGAGAGAGAAGACAGGAGAGAAGGAGAGAGAGAGAGAGAGAGAAAAGGAGAGAACGGAGAGAGGAGAGAAAAAAGAGAGAGAGAAGGAGAAAGAAAAAGAGGAGAGAAAAGGGGAGAGAGAGAGAGAGAGAAAGGGAGAGAGGAGAAAGAAAGCAGAGAGAGAAAAGGAGAGAGAGAGGAAAGAGAAGGAGAAAGAGAGAGAGAGGAAAGGAAAGAGAGAGAGAGAGAGAGAGAGAGAGAGAGAGAGAGAGATGAGGGGACTGGCCCAAGGTTCCCCAACTACCTTTTTTATTCCTAGGAGGATCGGGATGCCTACGAGGAGATTGCGAAGCTGCGGCAGGAGAGGGCTCACTTTCTCCAAAAGATCCGGGGACTGGAGCAGCTCCAGGACAAACAGAAACAGGAAGTGAGTGTTTGAAGACCCCCCCCCCCCCGGATAAAGATTTCAATCAATCAGAATAGAGCTGGAAGGGACCTTGGAGGTCTTCTAGTCCAGCCCCCTGCTCAAGCAGGAGACCCCCCCTGCCGTTTCAGACTGGTGGCTGTCCAGTCCCTTCTTACAAACCTTGAGTGATGAAGCACCCACCACTTCTGAAGATAAGCTATTCCACGAATTTTCCTCGCGGTTAGGAAGTTTCTCCTGAATTCCAGGTTGCTTCCCTCCTTGATGAGTTTCCAACCGTTGTTTCTTCTCCTGCCCTCTGGTGCTTTGGAGAAGAGGTTGACCCCCCCCTCCTCCTCTTTGGGGCAGCCCCTCACATACTGGAATCCTGCTTTCATGTCAAACCAATTTCTTCTTTTTTCTGGACTAGCCAAACCCAAATCCTGCAGCCGTTCTTCATAGGTTTTAGTCTCTATTCCAGTGGTTCTCAACCTGTGGGTCGGGACCCCATTTGGGGTCGAACGACCATTTCACGGGGGTCGCCAAACCACGCAGTCCGCCATTTTTTTCCCCTTTTCCTTAGCTGTGCGACTCCCTTTTATTCTGTTGGCTTTTGAAAGCCAATAGAATAGACTCTCTTGAATAGAGTCTAATTCTATTGGCTTTCCAAAGCCAATAGGAATTGTCCAGGCTGTCTCTGCCCTGCTGAGCCCCCCAAAAGTCCCATTCTGCAAACGGTGCTGCACCAGTGGAGTAGTCCTCGACTTACGACCGGTTGAGTAGTCCTCGACTTACGACCGGTTGGGGGTCGCGGCATTAAAAAGGTTGAGAACCACTGCTCTAAGCCTTTAATCAACTTGCTTGCTCTTCTTTGCACTTTTCCCCCCAAAGTCTCAACATTTTTTGGTAATGTGGGTGACCAAAACTGGATGCTGTATTCCAAGTGAGGATTCATAAAGCGTACCGTTAAGTAAATAAATCCTGCAGGGAGCCTTGATTATGGATTTTTGGTTCCTGCATTTAATTCCATGCTTTATTTTACCTTCTGGTCATCCAGAACCGGGGGGGGGGGGGGGAGGCGGTTTCGAGAGATGGGTCAATAAACCAGACATTTTCCTGGCAGTGAACTTTACCTCTTTCCCTCCCCTTCTTTCGCCTCTGGGAGCAGCTGGAGACCCCAAACGGCTCTTTGTCTCTTCTGGAGAAGCAGGTGAGTCTTATTCTGGAGCAGAGGAACACAAGATGAGAGGCATGGGGTTGAACTCCCAATGATGTCACACACCACAATATGACGAGGAGCCTAACAGCGGCTTGCAAATTGCAAGGAAGGAAGGAGGGAGGCAGGGAGGGAGGGAAGGAAGGAAGGAAGAAAAAAGGAAGGAAGAAAAAAGGAAGGAAAGGAAGGAAAGGATGGAAGGAAAGAAAGAAAGAAAAAAAGAAGGAAAGGAAGGAAGGAGGGAGGGAGGGAAGGAGGAAAGAAAGAAAGGAAGAAAAAAGAAAAAGGAAGGAAAGAAAAAGAGGAAAGGAAGGAAGAAAAGGAAGGAAGGAAGGAAGAAAAGAGGAAGAGGGAGGAAGGAAGGATGGAAGAAAGAAAGAAAGAAAGAAAGAAAGGAAAGGAAGGAAGGAGGGAGGGAGGGAAGGAGGAAAGAAGGAAAGGAAGAAAAAAGAAAAAGGAAGGAAAGAAAAAGGGAGGGAAGGAAGGAAGAAAAGGGAGGGAAGGAAGGAAAGAAAAGGAGGAAAGGAAGGAAGAAAAAGAAAGAAAGAGGAAGGAAGAAAGAAAGAAAGGAAGAAAAAGAAAGAAAGAAAGAAAAAGAGGAAGGAAAGGAAGGAAGGAGGGAGGGAGGGAAGGGGGAAAGAAGGAAAGGAAGAAAAAAGAAAAAGGAAGGAAAGAAAAGGAGGGAAGGAAGGAAGAAAAAGAAAGAAAGAGAAGGAAGAAAGAAAGAAAGAAAAGAAAAAGAAAGAAAGAAAGAAAGAAAGAGGAAGGAAAGAAAGAAAGGAGGGAGGGAGGGGGAAAGAAGGAAAGGAAGAAAAAAGAAAAGAAAGGAAGTAAAGAAAAAGGGAGGGAAGGAAGGAAGAAAAGAAAGGAAGAAAAAGAAAGAAAGAGGAAGGAAGAAAATGAAAGAAAGAAAGAAAGAAAGAAAGAAAGAAAGAAAGAAAGAAAGAAAGAAAGACAGACACAATGGCTATAAGTGACACCCAAACAGTGGTTGACCCCCTCATTGGGAACATGTAGGCCTGAAGCCTCTTTCCAACTGCACATTCAAAGACCCACTTTCCTAGTTTCCAGCCACAAACTCCACATCCTGTCTGGGTCTAGTCCAGCATCCTGCGTGAACTCAACTCGCCGGTAACGCTAAAGTCCCATCAAGGACTCCTGCAACGGAACGCTGGAATTCCATATCGAGGCCATTCCGGTCCGTTCAAAAGAATTCATCAGACACCCAAACAGGCGAGCATCACAATTGGAATAAAATCCTGGTTTTTCTTTTCTTTTTTCTTTTTGTCGTCTTCCAGTTAGACGATCTTCAACGCCGACTGGCGGAGACGGCAAATGAGAAGGAAAGTCTCAGGAAGGAACTGGAAGTGCTGCGAAGCCGGCTTTCGTTATGCGAGGTACTGAAGGGATATTTTAGGATCAAGCCGTCCCTTTAAGAAAATAATAATAATAATAATGATGATGATGATGATGATGATAAAGTTGGAAGGGACCTTGGAGGTCATCGAGTCCAACCCCCCCTGCTCAGGCAGGAAACCCTATACCAGTGGTTCTCAACCTTTTTAATGCCGCGACCCCCAACCGGTCGTAAGTCGAGGACTACTCAACCGGTCGTACGTCGAGGACTACTCAACTGGTGCAGCACCGTTTGCAGAATAGGACTTTTGGCGGGCTCAGCAGGGCAGAGACAGCCTGGACAATTCCTATTGGCTTTTGAAAGAGAGTCTATTCTATTGGCTTTCAAAAGCCAATAGAATAAAAGGGAGTAGCAAAGCTAAGGAAAAGGGGGAAAAAATGGTGGACTGCGTTGTTTGGCGACCCCTGTGAAATGGTCGTTCGTCCCCAAATGGGGTCCCGACCCACAGGTTGAGAACCACTGCCGTATACCATTTCGGACAAATGGCTGTCCAGTCTCCTCTTAAAAACTTCCAGTGTTGGAGCATTCACTGCTTCTGGAGGCAGGTGGTTCCACTGGTTAATTGTTCCCACTGTCAGGAAGTTTCTCCTTAGTTCCAGGTTGCTTCTCTCCTTGATGAGTTTCCACCCGTTGCTTCTTGTCCTGCCTTCAGGCGCTTTGGAGAATAGCTTGACTCCCTCTTCTTTGGGGCAACCCCTGAGATATTGGAAGACTGCTCTCATGTCCCCCCTCGTCCTTCTCTTCGTTAAAGGAGACATACCCAATTCCAGCAACCGTTCCTTATAGGTTTTAGCCTCCAGTCCCCTGATCATCTTTGTTGCTCTTCTCTGTACTCTTTCTAGAGCAGTGGTTCTCAACTTTTCTAATGCCGCGACCCCATAATACAGTTCCCCATGTTGTGGTGACCCCCAACCACTTATACATCACCGGGTGCCAGGGGCGTGGCCAAAGAAAAGGGGGAAAAAATGGCGGACAGCCTTGTTTGGCGACCCCATGAAATGGTCGTTCAATCCCAAATGGGGTCCCGACCCACAGGTTGAGAACCACTGTTCTAGAGTCTCAACATCTTTTTTACATCGTGGGGACCAAAACTGGATGCCGTATTCCAAGTGTGGCCTTACCAAGGCCTTGTAAAGTGGTATCAACACTTCACGTGGTCTTGATTCTCTCCCTCTGTTAATGCAGCCCAGCACTGTGTTGGCTTTTTTGGCAGCTGCAGCACACGGCTGGCTCCTATTTAAGGGATTCTCCACTAGGATTCCACGATCCCTCTCACAGTTACTACTATTGAGCCAGGTGCCCCCTATACTATACCTGTGCATTTGGTTTTTCTTCTTGCTGAGTGACCGGCCGAGCCGTCCAGCCCCCTCGATGGTCAAGCGAAAGCCGTGATGCCAGGCTGCAAAACCCAAGAAAGACATTCTTGTGATTCTTTCAAGGAGGCGCCATTCTCGTTCCTCCCCTGTACACGGGATCTTGCCAAAAAAAAGCAAGCGAACGTCCCCACCGCGCATCTGCTTGCAGCGAGACGATGCCAAACAAATTGAACAAATAATCATTTCATCGGTGAAACGTATGCTTGGGGAACGGTGGGGGAGGAGCTGTCTGCACCTCCTTTCTCCTGAACGGAAGGGTCTCTTGCTCCTTTGGAATATGCCCCTTCCCGATGGAGGAGAATAGTTGCAGCGCAGGGTTGAACTGGAGGGGTGTGTGTGTGTGTCCGTGCTTTCCCAGTCTGCCTGTTTTCTTGCAGACGTTTTACGACCCAACTAAGGAACATTATCAGTGCTAGAAGGAGGAAGGAGAAGGAGAACTGTGAGTTCCGTGGTGATGTCTGAGTTTAGCTGTTTTCTTGCAGACATTTTATGACCCAACTAGGGAACAGCATCAGTGCTAGAAGGAGGGAGAACTGTGAGCTCCGTGGTAATGTCTGAGCTTGGCTGTTTTCTTGCAGACGTTTTATGACCCAACTAGGGAACAGCATCAGTGCTAGAAGGGAGGAGGAGGAGGAGGAGGAGGAGAATGACGACAACTGTGGGGTCCTTAGTGCTCTCTGAGCTTGGCTTCTTTCTTGCAGATGTTTTATGACCCAACTAGGGAACAGCATCAATGCTAGGAGGGAGGAGGAGGAGGAGGAGGACGACGACGACGACGACTGTGGGGTCCTTAGTGCTCTCTGAGCTTGGCTGCTTTCTTGCAGACATTTCACCGTGCACTGATGATGTTACCTAGTCTGGTAATGAAATGTCTGCAAGAAAACGATCAAACTCAAGAGAGCGCCAAGGATCCCACAGTTTTTCTCCTCCTCCTCCTCCTCCTCCTCCTCCTCCTCTCCCCAAACCTCACTCTGGTCTAGCACTGATGGTGTTACCTAGAAGGGTTACGAAACGTCTGCAAGGAAACAACTAAACTCAGAGAGCTCCCAGGACCCCATCCTCCCCCCCTCCCTCTTGAGAATCTGGATGATCTTCCATCACATCTGGACCGTATCTAGGAGAGAGAAATGCACCTACATAATTGGCATAAAGTCCAAATTTTTTCCCAAAACGGTCGCCTTCGTCCCTGAGTCGAGAGCAGCCAGTCAGCGTCTTTTCTCCTCCGTGTTGCTCGTCTTAGATTCCCACATTCCAGGAAACCCTCATCTCCTCTTCTCTTTGTGCAGAACGACAAGGAAAACACCAGCTACGACGTGGAGACCCTGCAGGACGAGGAAGGAGAAATGCTGGAGCTTCCAGGTAAGGCTGGCCCTTCATCTCCCGGCAGAACACAGGCAGTCCTCGGCTTAACGACCGCAACCGAGCCCCACGTTTCGTATCGTTTAAACGAGAGATTTGTGAAGTGAATTTGACCCTGTTTTACGAGCTTTCGTGGGGATTGCGTGACCCCGGGACGCCGCGATCGTCATGAATGTGAGTCGGTGGCCAGGCATCTGAATTTGGATCACGTGACCACGTGAAATGGTCATACGTGTGAAACATGGTCCTAAGTCCCTTTTTTCCAGTTCCATTGTAACTAAATGAAGTAAGTGGAGAACTACCTGCATATAAAGTGTTCAGAGCTGAGCAAATCTGTCGGCTAGGCCCCATCTAAATATAGATAATCATCATCATCATCATCATCATCATCATCATCATCATCATCATAATAACAACAAGAACACAACAATAACAACAGTAGTAGTAGTAGTAGTAATAATAATAATAATAATATAAAGTTGGAAGGGACCTTGGAGCTCATTGAGTCCAACCCCTGCTCAGGCAGGTAACCCTACACCGTTTCAGACAAATGGCTGTCCAGTCTCTTCTTAAAAACTTCCAGTGTTGGAGCATTTACTGCTTCTGGAGGCAGGTGGTTCCACTGGTTAATTGTTCTAACTGTCAGGAAGTTTCTCCTTAGTTCTAGGTTGCTTCTCTCCTTGATGAGTTTCCATCCTTTGCTTCTTGTCCTTCCTTCAGGCGCTTTGGAGAATAGCTTGACTCCCTCTTCTTTAGGGCAGCCCCTGAGATATTGGAACACTGCTATCATGTCCTCCCTCATCCTTCTCTTCATTAAACTAGACATCCCCAATTCCAGCAATCGTTCCTTATATGTTTTAGCCTCCGGTCCCCTAATCATCTTTGTTGCTCTTCTCTGTACTCTTTCTAGAGTCTCAACATCTTTTTTACATCGTGGTGACCAAAACTGGATGCAGTATTCCAAGTGTGGCCTTACCAAGGCATTGAAGAATGCCAATACTTGGTATTAACACTTCACGTGATCTTGATTCTATCCCTCTGTTAATGCAGCCTAGCTCTGTGTTGGCCTTTTTGGCAGCTGCAGCACACGGCTGGCTCCTATTTAAGTGATGGTCCACTAGGATTCTGAGGTCCCTCTCACAGTTACTACTATTGAGCAAGGTCCTCTACTTACCATCATTCTTTTACTGACCGTTCAGAAATACAACCGCAGTGAAAAAAGCAACCTCATACCATCAGCCCTCACACATACGACCACTGCAGCATCCCTAAGGTCCCGCGACCAAAATCCAGCCCCTTGACCCTCCGTGTGTATTTATAGCGGTTGCAGGATTCTGGGTCACCCGATGGCCGTTTCCGATCTTCCCAGACAGCTCCTGATCAGCAGTGGTCAATGGAGGAAGCCGGATTCGCGTAACGACCGTGCGATGCACTTAACAACCGCCAAGATTTGCTTAAGAATTGTGGCATATAAAAAGTCAGAAAGTTTGGGTGCGATTCAGTGAACAGCCATCTTGCTTGGCGATGGAAATTCAGACACCCCCCCTCCCTCAATTGTGGTCATAGGTCGAGGACTACCTGTATTGCATTAGTGACCACCACCACCACTGGGTATCTCAAGGGTGTATCTGAGGAGAATACAAGTAGACCTCGACTTACAACGATTCATTTAGTGACCGTTCAAAGTTACAACGGCACTGAAAAAAAGGGACTTAGGACCGTGTTTCACACTTATGGCCATTTTGGCATCCCCATGGTGACATGATCAAAATTGGGAGACTTGACAATTGACTCATATTTACGACGGTCACGGTGTCCCGGGCTCAGGTGATCCCCTTTGGCGACTTTCTGACAAGCAGTCAGTGGGGGAAGCTGGATTCACTTAACGTCCAGGCTACTGACTTATCAACTGCTGTGTTTCACTTAACAACTGTGGCAAGAGAGGTCGTAAAGTGGGGTAAAACTCACTTAACAAATGCCTCACTTAACAACAGAAAGGTTGGGCGCAGGCGGGCCTTCTCCACCAGCTTTAATCTGTTTTTCTGCATCTTTTTCCTTCCTTCCTTCCTTCCTTCCTTCCTTCCTTCCTTCCTTCCTTCCTTCCTTCCTTCCTTCCTTCCTTCCTTCCTTCCTTCCTTCCTTCCTTTTTTCCCTTCCTTCCTTCCTTCCTTCCTTCCTTCCTTCCTTCCTTCCTTCCTTCCTTCCTCTCTCTCTCTCTCTCTCTCTCTCTCTCTCTCTCTTTCTTTCTTTCTCTTTCTCTCTTTCTCTCTTTCTTTCTTTCTTTCTTTCTTTCTTTCTTTCTTTCTTTCTTTCTTTCTTTCTTTCTTTCTCCTCCCTCTCTTTTTTAGCCGCAGCTGAGCTTCTCTCCAAAAAAAGCTTGAGTGCCTCGACTGAAGAGCTCTTAGCCACCCTGCAGAGCCAGATCGAGTCCCTGACCCGGAAGAACAAGAAATTAATGGAGAAAATAGAGGTAAATTACAGCTTTGCTCACCCTGTTGTGGAGAAAGATTGCTTGAGATAACCAATGCTACAGTACAGGTAATCCTAGACTTACAACGTTTAGTGATCGTTCAGAGTTACAACGGCATTGAGAAAAAATGACTTATGACCGTTTTTCACGCTTTACCACCATTGCAGCCTCCCCGTGATCACGTGATCAAAATTCTGACAGCAATAGCAGCACTCAGACTTATACACCGCTTCATAGTGCTTTACAGCCCTCCCTAAGCAGTTTACAGAGTCACCCTGTTGCGCCCCCCCCCCCCCAATCTGGGTTCTCATTTTACCGGTCTCGGAGAGAAGGCTGAGTCAATGTTGAGCTGGTCAGGATCGAACTGCTGGCAGGCAGGCAGGCGGGAGGGTGGGAAGGAAGGAAGGAAGGAAGGAAGGAAGGAAGGAAGGAAGGAAGGGCAATAGCAATAGCACTTAGATTTATACACCGCTTCACGGTGCTTTACAGCCTTCTCTAAGCAGTTTATAGAGTCAGCCTATTACCCCAAGAGTCTGGGTCCTCATTTTACTGACCTGAGAAGGATGGAACGCTGAGTCAACGTTGAGCCGGTCAGGATCAAACTGCTGGCAGTGGGCAGAGTCAGCCTGCAATACTGCATTCTAACCACTGTGCCACCACTCCTCCCACCTCCCACCCCTGGCCCTCTTTTACTTCCATTTTTAGTAGGTGCTCAGCAGGGAGGGGTGGAAACTTCCAGACAGCTCGCCTTCGCTGCAGACAACTTGCAGCACCGTTTGCAGAAGGGGACTTTGGGCGGGCTCAGCAGGGCAGAGACAGCCTGGACCATTCCTATTGGCTTTGGAAAGCCAATAGAATTAGACCCTATTCAAGAGAGTCTATTCTATTGGCTTTCAAAAGCCAATAGAATAAAAGGGAGTAGCACAGCTAAGGACAAGGGGGGAAAAAATGGCGGACTGCGTTGTTTGGTGACCCCCGTGAAATGGTCGTTCGACCCCAAATGGGGTCCCGACCCACAGGTGGAGAACCACTGTGATAGCAGCCTTCCAATATCTCAGGGGCTGCCCCAAAGAAGAGAGAGTCAAGCTATTCTCCAAAGAGAAGGCAGGACAAGAAGCAACGGGTGGAAACTAATCAAGGAGAGAAGCAACCTAGAACTATGGAGAAACTCCCTGACAGTGAGAACAATTAATCAGTGGAACAACCTGCCTCCAGAAGCGGTAAATGCTCCAACACTGGAAGTTTTTAAGAAGAGACTGGACAGCCATTTGTCCGAAATGGTATAGGGTTTCCTGCCTGACCAGGGGGGGTTGGACTAGATGACCTCCAAGGTCCCTTCCAACTTTATTATTATTATTATTATTATTAGTAGTAGTAGTAGAAGTAGTACATGCCAGTTGCCAAGTGACTGAGTTTGGATCATGTTGCCGCGGAGATGCTGCAAGGGTCGTAAGTGTGAAACCCGGTCATAAGTCAGCGTGGCTCTAACTTGGAACGATCACTAAAGAAATGCTTGTGAGTTGAGGACCAGCTGCATGCTCTCCTGGAGTTGCAGTCACATGCAGCTGGGGGATCCTTCGGCTGGAGACCCTCCCCCCCACAAGGACAGAGTTGGAATACAGATAATCCTCGACTTACGACAGTTCATTTAGTGACCAAAGTCACCACGGCACTGAAAAAAAGGGACTTATGACCATTTTTTTCACACTTACCGACTGTCGTAGCATCTCTGCGGTCCTGTGATCAAAATTCAAATGACTGGCAACTGGCATGTACTTGCGACGGTTGCAGTGTCCTGGGGGGGGGGGTGTCACGCAACCCCCTTTTGCAACCTTCCAATGGGCAAAGTCGAGGTAGAAGCCCGGTTTGCTTAAGACTCGTTTAACGACTCTGGCAGGGAAGGTCGTAAAACGGGACCAAGCTCACTTAACCGCTGTCTCGCCTAGCCATGGAAATTTGGGGGCTCGGCTGTGGTCGTAAGCCGAGGACCGCCTGGGAATAACAATCAATATAAGGTGACCAACTTTTCTACAATGAAAAGGAGGACACAAATAAATTGAAGACAAAAAGATCGTAAATAAAACATTTTATTCATTGCAACAATAATACAGAATACCCTATAATATGATAATTGCATAATAAAAAACATTTGTAACAATAACATTTTATACTGTAATTATGCTTACATGCTATACCCCGCCCGCAGCTGCCCCGCCAGCACTGCTGCCCCGCTGCGTAGAGCGGGCCCCGCGGCTCCGAAAGCATCTGCTGCGCCAGCTCTGGCCCTGGGGGGTAGCCCACCATCAACACACCCCACCTGCAACCGCCCCGCCAGCACCACCACCCACCCTGCACAGCCCTGTGTAGAGCAGGCCCCGTGGCTCCCATAGCACGGGGGGCAGCTGGCCACTGCCGCCCCTCACACCCCCGCCCGCAGCAGCCCCGTTGCCCCTGCCTCTTGCACCCGCAGCCATTATTGCCCTAGCAGGGCCGAAGATCAAGAGAAAGTTACTGTGGCATCGCTGCTCCAGTCTCCTCAGGTATCTTCAGGACTAACTAGGAGATGATGTAGTTGGGTAGCAGGAGGGGTGCAAAATTCCTGCCAATTCGCTTTCGCTGCAGACAACTTACATGTGCAAAGTTTGCCGGACGGGTGTTTTGGCGCGCTCAGCAGCAATTCCTATTGGCTTTTGAGAGCCAATAGCGGGAGTAGCACAGCTCATGCAAAAGTTGAAAACAAAAAACATCAAAAAAAGGTGCCGGAACACCATTCTGAGCGTTCTGTGAGAAAAAAAAAGCCCTGTAGATTACCGTAAATGCCGGCGTATAAGACGACTTCCGTGAGCGCTGAAATCGGCGCCAAAGACGGGGGTCGTCTTATACGCCGAGTCGTCTTATACGCCGGAAATACTGGTAGTTTCCGGCGTATAAGACGACGTTCTAGGAATGCGGCCCGGCTATAAAGACGGGGGTTGTCTTATACGCCGGGTCGCCTAATACGCCGGCATATACGGTAGTCTTCAAATATCGAAAAGGAGGACATGAAGGAGGACACTTTTCGAGGGAGGACAGAACTCACCAAAGGAGGACTGTCCTCCCTAAAGGAGGACGCTTGGTCACCTTAATAAATACCCTTTTAGGAAAGGCAAAAACGCAGAAGAAGGACCAAAAGCATCCGTCCAAAGTCAAGGACTGCTTGCAATCATGCCACACAATGCAGTCAACTCTCCTGATCACTTTTTGGTGGGTTTTTTTTTCTCTGTCTCTGTCTCTGGGTGTTTCAAGTAACTTTCTGTTTTGTGCAGGTGTTGGAGAAGGACGAGAGCGAGGCTGACCCTTCCGGGGATGTCATCCCTGTCGTTTTGTACGACTCGCTCCGATCCGAGTTTGAGAAGCTGAAAGCACAGCAGCTGGAGGCTCAGGAGCTGCTGAAGTCGCTGGAAAGCCAGGGAACGGAGGAAAGCCCTCCTAAACCCATCTCGGCCGAGGCTTACGAACAACGGCTGAAGGACGATTACGAGAAGCAAATCGCAGCCCTTAAGCAAGCCTTGGAGAAGATCAACTGCCCGGGCGATCCGATCGGGCTGAACCAAGCGACGGAAAGCGAAGCTGACGTGGAGCCGGAAGGACAAAGCAACTTCAAGAGATGGGGGAGAGAAGAGACGGAGGAGCTGACAAAGAAACTGAGAGAAACCCAGGAGAAATATCAGGTAGCTTTGGCCGAAGTGAAGCTCCTGGAGGACCAGATTGAGCTGGGCATCTTGTCCGTTGAGGACAAAGAAGCTGCTGAGAGTTCCAGCATCGAACTCCAGACGGTGAAGGCTGCTCTGCACCAGACTCGGGAGGAGCTGAAGGAACGAGACCAGAAGGTGAAGGATTTGGAAGGGCTGCTCAGGGTTCGAGAAGAAAGAGGGGCCCAAAACTGCTCCGCTCAGGCCTGCGAGGAGATGAAAGCCACCCTTGGGGCCTCCTTGGATGCTGTGTCGAAGGAGAAAGAGGCGCTTCTCCAGAGGTGCGCCTCTGTGGAAACGGAGCTAAGAGAACTAAGGGCCTCCTTGCAGGAGAAGGAGAAGGAGGAGGAGGAGGAGAAGGAGGAGAAGAAGAACAGCCACCAGATGCTGGAAGGAAGGTCTTCCATCAGCCAGGCCCTTCAGGAGACCAGCAAGCTGCGAGAACAGCTGGAAGCCATGACTGAGCGACACCAAGAAGCAAAGGCTCATCTCGAGGAGCTCCGAGAAGGCCGGGAGAAGCTGGAAGAGGAGCTTCAAGCAACCAAGGAGATCTTGGCCTCTGAGTACGTCCCTAGAGCGGAGCACGAAGACACGGTGGAGAAGCTGAAGGCCGCCTTCTCCGAGGCCGAAGAGAGGCTGCTGGAGATGAAAGAGAAGTACACCTCCACCCGGATCGAGCTGGCGGAACTTCAGAAGTCCACCGAGGTCTACAGGCGACAGTCGATACCCCTGACCGAGCACGTCCGGGCCAAGGAGGCGTTAGAAGGCACCTTGTGGGAGTTGAAGGCCAAAGCAAAGCTGGTGGAGCAGGAGCTGAGAGCCAAGGCCCGGGAGGCCTCTCGACTCCAGGCGGACCTGGACGAGCTCCGTCGAGGTGCCGTCTCCAAGGAGGCCCACGAGCAGCTGAGGGCCGCCTCGCAGGCCGAGAGCGAGGCCCTGAGGGCCAAGCTGAGCGACCTGGGCCGCAAGCACGAGCGGACCTGCACCGAAGTCTTCCAGGTGCAGCGGGAGGCCCTCTTCATGAAGAGCGAGAAGCAGGCTGCCGAGGCCCAGCTAGCCAGCGCCGAGAAGCAGCTGCAGAGCCTGCGGGCCGAGTCCGACCGTCTCCAGGAGTTGCACAGCCACGTCGAGGACTCGGCCGAGCTGCTCAAAGAGAAAGACAAGAAGGTGAGTCATGTTTTGGTTTGTCCGAAAAGATGCTCTCGGATTTGTCCTACTGCATCCAGTTTGGGTCACCTCGATGTAAAAAAAAAAAAAGGACTCTAGAACAGCGGTTCTCAACTTGTGGGTCGGGACCCCATTTGGGGTTGAACGACCATTTCACGGGGGTCGCCAAACCACACAGTCCGCCATTTTTTCCCCCTTTTCTTTGGCCACACCCCTGGCACCTGGTGATGTATACCGTATTTTCCGGTGTATAAGACGCTTTCTAAAGCCTGAAAATCTTCTCAAAAGTCAGGGGTCGTCTTATACGCAGGTATATGCGGGTAGCTGTTCTCTGAATTTAAAACCAATCTGCCCTCTAGTGGCCAGCCCTATTTTTTTTACAGAAATAAGCACTTAACAGGACAAAGCTTTCTAGCAGCAAAGGAGCTCCTATTGTGCTCATCTATAAACAGAAATTCAATATTGTACTGTATTTTCTGGCATATAAGATGACTTTCTAAACCCTGAAAATCTTCTCAAAAGTTGGGGGTCGTCTTATACGCCCAGTCGCCTTATACGTCGGAATATACGGTAAGTGGTTGGGGGTCACCACAACATGGGGAACTGTATTATGGGGTCGCGGCATTAGAAAGGTTGAGAACCACTGCTCTAGAAAGAGTGCAGAGAAGAGCAATAAAGAGGAACAGGGGACTGGAGGCTAAAGCATACGAAGAACGGTTGCTGGAATTGGGTATGTCTAGTTTAATGAAAAGAAAGGCTAAGACTGACAGGATAGCAGTGTTCTAATATTTGGGGGGCTGCCCAAAGAAAAGGGGGGTCAAGCTATTCTCCAGAGCGCCTGAAGGCAGGACAAGAAGCAATGGATGGAAACTAATCAAGGAGAGAAGCAACCTGGAACTATGGAGAAACTTCCTGGCAGTTAGAACAATTAATCAGTGGAACAACCTGCCTCCAGAAGTTGTGGGTGTTCCAACACTACAGGTTTTTAAGAAGAAATTGGACAACCATTTTTCTGAAATGGTATATGGGGGTCTCCTGCCTGAGCAGGGGGTTGGACTAGATGACCTCCAAGATCCCTCCTAACTTTGTTATTCCGTTATTCTCAGAGTTGGAAGGGACCTCGGAGATCTTCTAGTCCAACCCCCTACTCAAGCAGGAAATCCTACACCATTCCAGACAAGGGGTTGCCCAGTCCTTTCTTAAAAGCCTCCAGTGTTGGTGTACCCACAAATTCTGGAGGCAAGGAGTTCCACTGGTTAATTGTTCTCCCTGTCAGGTTAGCCCGAGAGAATCTTTTCCGGATCTTCTTTGCTATCTCCTCTGCATGGAGAAATGGTATAGGGTTTCCTGCCTGAGCAGGGGGTTGAACTAGATGACCTCCAAGGTCCCTTCCAACTTTTTATTATTATTATTATTATTATTATTATTATTATTATTATTATTCATTGCACAGCCAGTCAGATGTTCAGACTGGACCTGGAATAGGCAGATGTGGATGTTTGATCTGGGATAGGCTATTATGGATCATCACACAGTCAGCCAGATGTTCAGACTGGATTTGGCATTTTGTCTACCTATCGAGTCCTTACCCAGGACCTGGGATAGGCAGATGTGGATGTTTGATGGTATTACAGATATCGTCGCAGGATGGAAGCAGTTCCTAGTAAGGCCGCCTTTTGCAATTGACTAATAGCGAATTTGTCAGTGCCAATGGTGTTCAAGTGGTGCTCCAGTTGTTTTGGGATTGCACCCAAGGAGCCTATTACTATTGGTACTACCCTTGCTTGCTTTTGCCACAGTCTTTCTATTTCTATTTGTAGGTCTTTGTATTTTGTTATCTTCTCCAGTTCTTTCTCTTCTATTCTGCTATCTCCAGGCACTGCCACATCCACTATCCAGACTTTTTTGTCTTTCTTATCGACAATTGTTAAGTCTGGGGTGTTATGTTGCAGGTGCTTGTCTGTTTGAATTCTGAAGTCCCAGAGCAGTTTAATTTTATCATTTTCTATGACTTTATTTTATGATCCCACCAGTTTTTGCTTACAGGCAAATGATATTTTTTGCAGATCTTCCAATGCACCATTATTGCTACTTTGTCATGCCGCTGCTTGTAGTCAGTCTGTGCAATATTCTTGCAACAGCTTACCAGGTGGTCCACTGTATTATTATTATTATTATGGATCATCGCACAGTCAGCCAGATGTTCAGACTGGATTTGGCATTTTCTCTACCTATCGAGTCCTTACCCAGGACCTGGGATTGGCAGATGTGTTGTTGTTGTTGTTGTTGTTGTTGTGGTTATTATTATTATTATTATTATTATTATTATTATTATTATTATTATACCAGTAATTCTTCATCTAAGGTTTCATTGCACACTTTGGATATGTAATTTAAGAGGAATTAACTTCTTAATTCTGGCTTTGTAAGGATTACCGTCAGTGTCTGAAATTAGGCGTTTTATAGAATGCCTAGGAAATTATAGAATGGCAAAAATGGAAAGTCAAATGATGAAACTCTTAAATATTTCACATGTTTCTTAGACTTTCCATGCAAATGGGCAAAATATATAAAATACTCCAGCTCAAATGTCATTTTAGCCTTCCTTGTTGCAACATATAAGTCAATGATGGAAAAAGTAAGGTTCTCCATTTAGGCAAGAAAAAACAAATGCACGGGTATAGTATACGATTCAGGACAAATGGCTATCCGGTCTATTCTTAAAAACCACCAGGGTTTTTTCCCTTCTGAATGAAATATTCTGTGATTTATGGTTACATTTTATGAGCTGCTCAAACCTACAGCTTGGCGTGACCTAAAAAGCCAAAATCAATCAACCAATCAATATGCAGAACATTGAGCTAAAACCAGAACTCTTTTTGCTGGGTATCACTAAAGATAGATACAACAACAACAACAACAACAACAACAACAACAACAACAACAATAAAGTTGGAAGGGACCTTGGAGGTCATCTAATCCAACCCCCTGCTCAGGCATACAACCCTATACCATTTCAGACAAATGGCTGTCCAGTCTCTTCTTAAACACTTCCAGTGTTGGAGCATTCACCACTTCTGGAGGCAGGTTGTTCCACTGGTTAATTGTTCTCACTGTCAGGAAGTTTCTCCTTAGTTCTAGGTTGCTTCTCTCCTTGATTAGTTTCCACCCGTTGCTTCTTGTCCTGCCATCAGGCGCTTTGGAGAATAGCTTGACTCCCTCTTCTTTGGGGCAGCCCCTGAGATATTGGAACACTGCTATCCTGTCCCCCCTCGTCCTTCTCTTCGTTAAACTAGACATACCCAATTCTAGCAACTGTTCCTTATATGTTTTAGCCTCCAGTCCCCTGATCCTCTTTGTTGCTCTTCTCTGCACTCTTTCTAGAGTCTCAACATCTTTTTTACATCGTGGTGACCAAAACTGGATGCCGTATTCCAAGTGTGGTCTTACCAAGGCCTTGTAAAGTGGTATTAATACTTCACGTGATCTTGATTCTATCCCTCTGTTAATGCAGCCTAGCATTGTGTTGGCCTTTTTGGCAACTGCAGCACACTGCTGGCTCCTATTTAAGTGATTGTCCACTAGGACTCCGAGGTCCCTCTCACAGTTACTACTATTGAGCAAGGTACCCCCTATACCAGTGGTTCTCAACCTGTGGGTCGGTACCCCATTTGGGGTCGAAAGACCATTTCACGGGGGTCGCCAAAGAACGCAGTCTGCCATTTTTTCCCCCCTTTTCCTTAGCTGTGCTACTCCTTTTTATTCTATTGGCTTTTGAAAGCCAATAGAATAGACTCTCTTGAATAGAATCTAATTCTATTGGCTTTCAAAAGCCAATACGAATTGTCCAGGCTGTCTCTGCCCTGCTGAGCCCGCCAAAAGTCCCATTCTGCAAACGGTGCTGCACCAGTTGAGTAGTTCTCGACTTATGACCGGTTGAGTAGTCCTCGACTTACGACTGATTGGGGGGTCGCGGCATTAAAAAGGTTGAGAACCACTGCCCTGCCCTGCCCTGCCCTGCCCTGCCCTGCCCTGCACTATATTATACTATACTATACTATACTATACTATACTATACTATACTATACTATACTATACTATACTATACTATACTATACTATACTATACTATACTATACTATAAAGGATCCTTATACCTATTATTACACATGCTAACAGCAGCAAGATTAGTCTTTGCACAGAGATGGAAAGACAGTGAGACACCCTCAGAAGAAGCGGTAATAAATAAGATTTTATCCTGTGCTGAAATGGACAGGTTGATGTTAGAACTTAAGGATAAGAGTGAAACAGATTACTACAAAATCTGGAACAAATTGTATGTTTGGTTGAGGAAAAATAGAGGGAAAAACACTCCGATTCAGCCAAACTCATTGATCAAGCATGATACTGATGGAAGGGAAAATATTTCAATATTAAAGTGAAAATTAAGAAAAAAGAAACATTTGTGTGGAATACGTGAATTATGAATTATAGATATTAATTGTTGACGATTTTCCTTTGTAAATGTAAGCCAGACAAACACAGTGTTAATCACCTATTATGTGATTTATGTTTTAAAAACCAATAAAGTTTTTTTAAAAAATCAACCAATCAATATGGATTGAATATAGAACTGAGCCCTTCGAAAGAAATGCGCCGAGGGAGCTGAAATGGTCTAGGGTTTCCTGGCTGAGCAGGGGGTTGGACTAGATGACCTCCAAGGTCCCTTCCAACTTTATTATTATTAATATTATTAGCTTGGTCCTACAGAGACAAGAAATGAGGATTGCAGCTCCCAAGAAATAGGGGAAGAAAAGCATGAATGGGTCGAGAGGAAGAAGAAGATGAGAACATGGTGGTTGGGAAAGAGAAATACAGTTCAGTCACAAGTATGGAGCTAAGTATGACAATGACATTTGGCCTTCAGGTCTTCTAAAACAGGGCTTTTCAACCTTTTCACCCATTGTACCACTTTTAGGATATGGCAACATCCGAGTACCACCAGTTGTCTAGCAAGGTGTCAAAAACTTGATGACCCCCCCCAAAGGAAAAAAAGTGATAAAGTACAGGTCGTCCTCGACTTACAACAGTTCGCTTAGTGACTATTTGAAGTTACAACGGCACTGAAAAAAAGGCCCCCCAAGCCACAGCCGAGCAAGACACCTGCCTGCCTGCCCGGCAGCGCTCTTCCTCCTGTCCGAGGTTTTCATTGTTGTGAGCATTTCTGTTGAGGATTGGCAGCAGGTGTGGGGTGGGGGGGGTGTTTGGTTTTTATTCCCCCCCATCTGCTGGGTGGTTGCTGCAGGTTTTGGTCACTTCACATGACCCTGGGACACTGTGACCGTCATTAATACGAATCAGTTCCCAAGCATGTGAATGTAAATCACAAGACCCTGGAGAGGCTGCAACATTCCAGCTGATCGGCATTTCTTTTGGGCTCAGCAGAAGCCCCAGGATCAGTGCTGCTTTCCAGCTGATTGGTGCTTCTTCAGGGCTCAGCAGAAGCACCAGGATCAGTGCTGAGCTCCAGCTGGAGCCTGGCGCTGATCCTGGCGCTTCCACTGAGCCCTGACAGCCCCGAAGAAGCGCCGATCAGCTGGAAAGCGGCACTGATCCTGGCGCTTCCGCTGAGCCCCGACAGCCCTGCAGCTCCAGCCGTCTCTCGCTCAGGCTTGTGCGGTGCTGCCACCGGTTCAGCTCATTCCCCTCCACCGCTACCCCTTTTCTAGGATGCTCGCGTACCACCTGCCAGGTGCCAATGTAGCACAGGTGGTACCCGTACCACTGGCTGAAAAGCACTGGAGTAGAAGACCTCCAAGGTCCGTTCCCACAATGTTATTCTGTTGGTGTAAATCAGGGGTGTCCAACCTCAGCCACTTTAAGACTTCTGGACTTCAATTCCCAGAAGTTGGCTGGCTGGGGAATTCTGGGAGTTGAAGTCCACAGATGCCAAGGTCGGACATCCCTGGTGTAAGCTGAAATTACCCCTGGTGTAAACTGAACTTAGCTGAAATCTATTCTTTTTCTTATCTCAGGCCTTAATTTCTTTGACTTACTATTTCTTACTTCTTTTCTGGCTTTGCAGAAGAACCCAGACGGTCATGTGTGGCTTGCTGGATATGAAAAATAATTGTTGCCCTGGTGTTGTTATTTCCTCTTCTTCTTGACAGATCACAGAGCTCTCCAAAGAGGTCTTAAAACTGAAAGAAGCTCCGAAGGATCTTTCCGAGCTTTCTAGCAGTGCTTCTTCCAAAGGGATCTTCTCACCAAAGGCAGACAGTGATCTGGACGTAGCTACCTTCCAGAGCAGAATTAAAGATCTGGAGCAACAATTGGTTGTGAGTATCTGACAAAGGAAGGAGAATTAAGGAGAAACTCTAAAGGTTGTTTTAGGAGGGTCCCTCAAACCTAACTGCCTGGTTTCTTCCCTCTGAGATGGATTAGGTGTTCCTTGGAAAATGAACAAGGAGTAGAGGGATAGAATCAAGATCACGTGAAGTGTTAATACCACTTTACAAGGCCTTGGTAAGGCCACACTTGGAATCCTGCATCCAGTTTTGGTCACCACGATGTAAAAAAGATGTTGAGACTCTAGAAAGAGTACAGAGAAGAGCAACAAAGATGATTAGGGGACTGGAGGCTAAAACATATAAGGAACGGTTGCGAGAATTGGGTATGTCGAGTTTAACGAAGAGAAGGACAAGGGGGGACATGATAGCAGTATTCCAATATCTCAGGGGCTGCCATAAAGAAGAGGGAATTAAGCTATTTTCCAAAGCACCTGAAGGCAGGACAAGAAGCAACGGTGGAAACTAATCAAGGAGAGAAGCAACCTAGAACTAAGGAGAAACTTCCTGACAGTGAGAACAATTAATCAGTGGAACAGCCTGCCTCCAGAAGCAGTAAATGCTCCAACACTGGAAGTTTTTAAGAAGAGAGTGGACAGCCATTTGTCCGAAATGGTGTAGAGTTTCCTGCCTGAGCAGGAGGTTGGACTAGATGACCTCCAAGGTCCCTTCCAACTTTACTACTACTACTACTACTACTACTACTACTACTACTACTACTACTATTATTATTATTATTATTAATGTATTGGTAACACCACATTTGGAATAGCAATTGCACATATGCCACTTCACAGTACTTTACATCTCTCTCTAAGCAGTTTACAGAGTCAGCTCATTGTCCCCAATAATCTGGGTCCTGATTTTACTAACCTCGGAAGGATGGAAAGCTGAGTCAACCTTGAGCTGGTCAGGATCGAACTGCCAAACTGCTGGCAGCTGGAGGTCAGCAGAAGTAGCCTGCAGTCCTGCATTCTAAGCCACCACGAAGATGTTTGTGACCGCCGTGAACTCCACTTGAAATAATCTCAGCTGAGCCATTTCTGTTATTTTATTTTATTTTGAACTATTTACTTATTTGTTTTCATTCTCTTTCGTACTAGGAATCTGAGCGACGCCATAGCAATATCGTCTCTTTATACAGAGGACACCTTCTCTACGCTATCCAGGTGAGTCGTCCAGGTCTTCGTTCCTGACAGTGAGTTAGAAATATGAGGGTGAAGGTTCGTTCTCCGAGCTTGTGGGTTGGTTTCTATCGTGATTCTGTGATCTCAGTAGTTGAGTCTGGGGAATCAGAAGAGGGTGGGGGGCTGGTGAGTCATCAGAGTCGGAGGCTGGTCCTTCCACTTGTGATCACGCTGAGAGCCAGCTGTGCTGGGAAACTGAATTGGACTCAGAGGAAGCACAGCTGGAAGACCTCAGATACGTTCATAAATGTAGACAGGTCATATGAGTAGGACAGAGGGAGGCAATGTGACGACTCCAGGAGAAGAGGAGAAAGCAGTGAGAAGCCAGGCCTTGGGGGCTGCGTAACAAAAAGGGAATGTGTGGGCAGGACCGGTTGCTGGAGGCAACTGTTTGCAAAGAACTTTAGAGTCAAGAGATCATGGTCTGTTTATTTTGCCTGTGAGTTACTTCCTATTTGACTCGTGCTCCGTGTTGCTTTTGGGCAAGGTCTCCATTGGAAAAGTGTTCTGTTGCTTTGGTTTTCTGGGACAGTTATCAGGTCTGTAACTCAGATAAAAAGGGTTTATTTCCCAGTCTACTGTTACGAGAGGTGTTGTCTTTGTGAAGTAACAAGGACATATGTAGGCTGGGACAGAACAGTTGCCGAATGTTTCACTACCAGGCTTGTTGTTGTTAATTGCAAAGTCGTGTCCGACCCATCGCAACCCCATGGACAACGTTCCTCCAGGACTTCCTGTCCTCTACCATTTTCTGGAGTCCATTTAAGTTCACACCTACTGCTTCAGTGACTCCATCCAGCCATCTCATTCTCTGTCGTCCCCTTCTTCTATTGCCCTCAATCTTTCCCAGCATTAGGCCCTTCTCCAGTGAGTCCTTCCTTCTCATTAGGTGGCCAAAGTATTTGAGTTTCAACGTCAGGATCTGGCCTTCTAAAGAGCAGTCGGGGTTGATCTCTTCTAGGACTGACCGGTTTGAACGCCTTGCAGTCCAAGGGACTCGCAGGAGTCTTCTCCAGCACCATAGTTCAAAGGCCTCAATTCTTTGGCGCTCAGCCTTTCTTACGGTCCAACTTTCACAGCCATACATTGCAACTGGGAAAACCATGGCCTGGACTATACGCACTTTTGTTGGCAGGGTGATGTCTCTGCTTTTTAGAATGCTGTCTAGATTTGCCATAGCTTTCCTCCCAAGGAGCAAGCGTCTTTTAATTTCTTGGCTGCAGTCCCCACCTGAGGTGATCTTGGAGCCCAGAAAAATAAAATCTGTCACTACCTTCATTTCTTCCCCATCTATTTGCCAGGAATTGAGAGGGCTGGATGCCATGATTTTGATTTTCTTAATGTTGAGTTTCAAGCCAACTTTTGCACTCTCCTTCTTCACCCGCATCAAGAGGCTCTTTAGTTCCTCTTCACTTTCTGCCATTAGAGTGGTATCATCTGCATATCTTAGGTTGTTGATATTTCTCCCGGCAATCTTAATTCCAACTTTTGACTCATCTAGCCCTGCCTACCAGGCTAGGGAACCTAATTAGAAATATTTCGTAGGGTGGGAAAAGAGGAATTTGGAATATGTTTGCAAGGAGCCAAAGTTGGGACGAGGAGGGGGCTAGAGCAGAGGTCTCCCCAACCTTTTGGGCACCAGGGACCGGTTCCGTGGAGAGAAGTTTTTCCGTGGATCGGAGAGTGCGTGGTTTTGTACGCTGCCTGCATCCCAATGATGGGGCTTTGCTTGTTTGTGTGCCCTGGTTGCTGGCATACCGTGGCCCGGTGCTGGTCCACAGATCAGGTGGTTGGGGACCCCTGGACTAGAGGACTGAACTGCCGTTTGAGTGTGGAGACACCGCTAGTGACGTGGACCCAATGTCAACAGTCCAACAAGTGAATTCAACCTTGAGGAAAAACCCTATGGCTGTGATGACCCAGAGCACAGCACAAAGGCCACGCAGACAGCTGGCAGTGTTAACAGTTCTTTAATGGTTGCAAGTGTCCTCCAAATGCTCCCCCATTGGCTGGCAAGCCTCCAACCCAAATACGCACACACACCTTCCAGCCGACTCTGGCTGAAGGCAGTTTCCATACGGAATGTCCCCAAGGCCGTAAAGATAACAAAACCAAACAAAACATCAGCTTAACGAGTCCGCTTGAATCTCAGCTTGCCAGCACCGTTTGCAAAGAGAGAAGTCAACAGGCAGTCTGAGGTCGTAATTCAGGAAATCCACGTGATCATCCGGGTCCGGTCTGTCAAGGTGTCCGGGTTTTCCAACAGAGGCACAGAACAAGAGCAACAATACACAACTTTCCCAAGGTTCAACTTTTGTTCCCGACAAAGTCCCCAACCCACAGCGGCTTCTTATATCTCAATCCCCAGGTGTGCCTTGTGGGGTGGGGCGGGACGCTCTCCTCCGGAGTAAGTGAGCCTGCCTCCATTGTTCCCTCCTCCTCTCCACTTTCCTAGCTCTAGGACAGTGTTTCTCAACCTTGACCATTTTAAGGCATGTGGACTTCAATTCCCAGAATTCCACAGCCAGCAATGCTGGCTGTGGAATTCTGGGAGTTGAAGTCCACATGCCTTAAAATGGTCAAAGTTGAGAAACACTGCTCTAGGATCAGGTGGGGAGGGGCCTTGCTCCTCGCCCGAACTCTCTCTCCCCTGTTCCAAACCTGAAAGGCCCTGGCCTGCCTCAGCCTGCTCCTCCCCACAGACCTCCGAAGCCAAAGACGCCTCTCCCTCGGCCTCCATAGGATCCTGTTCCGGCTCCATTTCCTCCTCCGATTGAGGCTCAGACAGAGGCATGACAACGGCTTTGAGATTTGGACAAGGAGATAGATGGGGAACTCATCACATTTGCGGATGACACCAAGCTGGCAGGAATAGCCAACACTGCAGAAGACAGGCTTAGGATACAGGAGGATCTAGAGCAGTGGTTCTCAACCTTTTTAATGCCGCGACCCCCAACCGGTCGTAAGTCGAGGACTACTCAACTGGTGCCGCACCGTTGGCAGAATGGGACTTTTGGCGGGCTCAGCAGGGCAGAGACAGCCTGGACAATTCCTATTGGCTTTGGAAAGCCAATAGAATTAGACTCTATTCAAGAGAGTCTCTTCTATTGGCTTTCAAAAGCCAATAGAAGAAAAGGGAGTAGCACAGCTAAGGAAAAGGGGGGGAAAGTGGTGGCCTGCGTTGTTTGGCGACCCCCGTGAAATGGTCGTTCGACCCCAAATGGGTTCCCCACCCACAGGTTGAGAACCACTGATCTGGACAGACTCGAACACTGGGCGTTATCTAACAAAATGAAATTCAAGGATGAAAAAAGCAAGATTCTACATTTAGGCAAGAAAAACCAAATGCACAGGTATAGTATAGGGGGTACCTTGCTCAGTAGTAGCAACTGTGAGCGGGACCTCGGAGTCCTAGTGGACAATCACCTAAATAGGAGCCAGCCGTGTGCTGCAGCTGCCAAAAAGGCCAACACAGTGCTAGGCTGCATTAACAGAGGGATAGAATCAAGATCACGTGAAGTATTAATACCACTCTTCAATGCCTTGGTAAGGCCACACCTGGAATATTGCATCCAGTTTTGGTCACCACGATGTAAAAAAGATGTTGAGACTCTAGAAAAAGGACAGAGAAGAGTAACAAAAATGATTAGGGGACTGGAGGCTAAAACATACAAGGAACGGTTGCTGGAATTGGGGATGTCTAGTTTAACGAAGAAAGGATGAGGGGGGACATGATAGCAGTGTTCCAGTATCTCATGGGCTGCCCCAAAGAAGAGGGAGTCAAGCTATTCTTCAAGGCACCTGAAGGCAGGACGAGAAGCAACGGATGGAAACTAACCAAGGAGAAAAGCAACCTAGAACTAAGGAAAAACTTCCTGACAGTTAGAACAATTAACCAGTGGAATAACCTGCCTCCAGAAGCGGTGAATGCTCCAACACTGGAAGTTTTTAAGAAGAGACTGGACAGCCATTTGTCTAAAATGGTATAGGGTTACCCAGTGCTTTTTTTCTAAAAAAAAAAAAAAAGGTGCTGGAACTCATACAACCCGTCTTGCCTACCCTATAAAATTCCATCCAAAAAAGGTGCCAGAACTCCGTTCTGAGCGTTCTATGAGAAAAAAAGCCCTGGGGTTACCTGCCTGAGCAGGGGGTTGGACCTGATGACCTCCAAGGTCCCTTTGTGAAGTGACTCCCTGCGGTTGTTAAACTAGTAACACAGCGGTTAAGTGACTCTGACTTCCCCATGGACTTTGCTCATCAAAAGGTTGCAAAAGGAGATCACATGACCGTCATAAGTGTGAGTCAGTTGTCAAGCACCCGAAGGTAAATCACGTGGCCACAGGGATGCTGCAACGGTCGTAAGTGTGAAAACTGGTCATAAGTCACTTTTTCCCGTGCCAAACGGTCACTAAACAAACTGTTGTAAGTCAAGGACTACTTGTACGGCAGTATTTCGATTTATTTTGACTTTTTCATAGAGCCACCTTAGGAATAAAACTAGGCAGGCCGATGTCCAACTGGTCAGCATGAACCTTTGAGCAAGAGAGTACATTCCAGGTTTGATCCCCTATGGCAGTGGTTCTCAACCTGAGGGTGGGGACCCCATTTGGGGTCGAACGACCATTTCATGGGGGTCGCCAAACAACGCAGTCCGCCATTTTTTTCCCCTTTTCCTTAGCTGTGCTACTCCCTTTTATTCTATTGGCTTTTGAAAGCCAATAGAATAGACTCTCTTGAATAGACTCTAATTCTATTGGCTTTCCAAAGCCAATAGGAATTGTCCCGGCTGCCTCTGCCCTGCTGAGCCCGCCAAAAGTCCCATTCTGCCAACGGTGCTGCACCAGTTGAGTAGTCCTGGACTTACGACTGGTTGAGTAGTCCTGGACTTACGACTGGTTGGGGGTCGCGGCATTAAAAAAGTTGAGAACCACTGCCCTATGGAGTCTCCTGGAATACATTCTTATCTTTCCAGCCAGACTTAAAGTATGGAAAGGAACAACAACAACAACAACAACAAAAAAGTGCTTTCGCAGTCCTTTAGAACTACGTTTCTCAACCTTAGCAATTTTAAAGATATGTAGACTTCCAACTGCCAGAATTCCCCGGCCCGCAAAACCACAATCACAAAAACTATTGAAAACAACTTAAAGGTTTTTGTATGTTATTGAATTATTTTTTATTATTATTAAAAGTTTTAAAAATTTTATACAATATATATCCCAAATCCCTCCCACCCCTCCCCCACTTCCCAGAGCTGATTACAGGGTTACAAATAAACAATCATAATCTAACTAACATTACCCAATTGTACTAACAATCCAATCCATAACCTACTTTAACTCCTTTTCAAGATAAATATTAACAAACTAATAACAAAAATAATAATACAATTAAACCGTAATACTAAAAATAATATAAATTCAACCATATTAAACTATTAATAATAATCTAAAATTTACTCATAAGCTAGAGTATGTTATTGAATTATTGACTAACCCAGCCGCCACGTTGCTTTTTAAATGCTGAAATGTAAAATTAGAGAATCAATCAAATATTACAAAAAAAAAAAAAAAGAAGAAGAAAAGAAGTTAAATCAATTAACCAGAAAACACGGGAAGGGCTTACCGGTGACTTACGAACAATGCAGCCATCTCACGGGCTTCCTACCGCCATGAGGTTCCCGTGGCTGATGCAAAACCAGGGTTGTCTGAAAGGCTAGACGCGTCAGGGCCAATCTAACCTCAGAGGGGACGATGTCCCAGGCGTGTGGACGAGAAGGCTCTCTTCCTTCGTCCTGTCAGAGGAACGAGACGGGACCCATAACACGCCTCTTCTGCCAGACCTGATGGGATGGGTACAGATAACTGGAGAAGAGCTATCTCAGATGATCCAGCCCCATGCCACGTGGGTCCTTATAGGTCATAACCTGCAGCAGGAATTGAACCCAGAAGCGGACGGGCAACCAAGGCAGCTTATGGAGGAGAGAGGTCACGAGGGGTCCCTGGGGCTCTCTGAGCTGGCTTGTTTTCTTGCAGATGTTTCATGACCCAACTAGGTAACATCATCAGTGCTAGAAGGGAGTGGAGTTTGTAGAGAAGAGGAGGTAGGTAGGTAGGTAGGTAGGGATGAAGGAAGGAAGGAAGGAAGGAAGGAAGGAAGGAAGGAAGGAAGGAAGGAAGGAAGGAAGGAAGGAAGGAAGGAAGGAAGGAAGGAAGGACTGTGGGGTCCTTGGTACTCTCTGAGCTGGCTTGTTTTCTTGCAGACGTTTCATGACCCAACTAGGTAACATCATCAGTGCTAGAAGAGTGTGCGGTTTCTGGAGAGGAGGAGGAGGAGGGGAAGGGAGGAGGACTGTGGGGTCCCTGGTGCTCTCTGAGCTTGGTGGTTTCCTTGCAGACATTTCATGACCCAACTAGGTAACATCATCAGTGCTTGAAGGGAGTGAGTTTTGGGAGGAGGAGGTGGTGGTGGTACTGGGAGGTCCCTGATGGTCTCTGAGCCTGGTGGTTTTCTTGCAGACATTTCATGACCAAACTAGGTAACATCATCAGTGCTAGGGTGACTAGCACTATCGATGTCACCCAGTTTGCGTAACGAAACGCCTGCAAGAAAAGCACCCAGCTCAGAGAGCACCCAGGACCCCATTTCAGCCCTGGGCTACAAATATTCTCCTTTATCGGAGAGATGGTGACCGCTGATCTCGTAGGGATTCCCCCAGCGCAACCAGTCTCCTCGAATAGTGAGATTACAGATCTGTTGTTGGACTTCCGTCCTCTTGTAGGGACGAAGTCAGAAGCCCTGCCAGTCAAAACGCTTGGTTAAATTGCTGAGGAACATGTCCAGATGTTCATGATCTCTCTTTCCTCCCCCCCCCCCCTTTCTGCTCCTTTCAGGGCAACATGGATGAAGACGTGCAAAAAATCCTCTTCCAGATTTTGAAGATGCAAAGGCTCCAGGAACAAGGCAGATGAGACAAAGTGACGGGTCGCTGACTCGAACCCGGGGTGGGGTGGGCAGGCTGGGTGGACTACGAAGGCCACACCGACCATGAGCCCGGAAGCGAGCAAGACCGGCGGGCACCCAAACGCCTTTGAATGGCTTCACAGCAGGCAGGAAATCTTTTGCGCTTCACCTCGGCGTGTCCACGATGGCCAAAGCACTCCCGGTTGAATTTCTGCCTGCCATCACAATGTTAAAGGCTACAGGGTCATTGCGGGGCGGGAGGGGGGAAAACGAGTAGAAGGCAGACCTAGAGCGAGACAAGTGCGTGACCCATAGTGGCAATCAGCAGAATTAGCCCGCGATACTGCATTATAATCATCAGAAACTGTGTAGAGTCTCCTGCTTGGGCGGCGGGGGGGGGGGGGGGGAGGTGCTGGACTAGATGACCTACAACAGGGGTGTTAAACTGCTGGACCAGGGGCAGGATGCGTCACAGGGAAGCCGTGCCCACCCCAGCTCCGGCAATGGGAAAAAAGTCATGATACGTCAGGACATGTTATGTGATGTGTCAAGTTTGACACCCCTGACCTACAAGGTCTATTCTATTCTATTCTATTCTATTCTATTCTATTCTATTCTATTCTATTCTATTCTATTCTATTCTTCCAATCCTTATTCTATTCCATTGTATTCCATTCCATTTTCTATTCTATTCCATTCCATTCCATTCTATTCTATTCCATATTCCTTATTCCATTCCACATTCTATTCCATCCCATTCCATCCCATCCCATCCCAGCCTATCCTATCCTATTCTATTCCATATTCCTTATTCCATTCCACATTCCATTCCATTCCATTCCATATTTTCTATTCTATTCTATTCTATTCTATTCTATTCTATTCTATTCTATTCTATTCTATTCTATTCTATTCTATTCTATATTTTCTATTCTATTCTATTCTATTCTATTCTATTCTATTCTATTCTATTCTATTCTATTCTATTCTATTCTATTCTATTCTATTCGGTCTCTTGGATCACAGACTACCTGCAGGCTTGTCGTTTTGGTAAAATGGGAGGGGGGGCAAATAGGTAGCTTTGAGTTCTGTACCAGGGTGTCAGTGTGTGAGTGTATGTGAAAGAGTTGTGGGAGGGGAAGGTCACATTTGCAAAAATCGAAGCCGTGTCTTCTTTTTAATGTGTTTTGCAACACGTGTAGGAAAGGAGCGGGACCACCATCTTGACTTTTTTGCCCTCCCCCGACCTCCCAGCTTGGCAGAGAAGCAGTGAGATATAAATGCAGGGCAAAGTTAATTACAGGTAATCCTCGACTTTATAACCGTTCATTTAGTGACCAAAGTTACAACAGCAGTGAAAAAAAATGAGACTTGGGACCTGTTTTTTCACACAACTATTGCAGCATACCCTGCGGTTCACGTGATCAGGATTGACAATTGACTCATATTAATGACGGTCGCAACGTCCCAGGTTCACATTATCCCCTTTTGCGACAAGCAAAGTCAATGGAGGTATTCACTTAACAAGTGTGTTACTAATTTAACAATTGCAGCAACTCGCTTAACAGCTGCTGTGGAAAGGAAGGTCATAAAATGGGACCAAGCTCATTTAACAACTGTCTTGTTTAGCAACAGAAATCCTGGGCTCCATTTTGGTCGTAAGTTGAGGACTACCTGTATTGGGAGTCTGGGATCTGAGAGCAAGTGACTTGTCTCTGCTGAAATTTGACAGGGTGTGTAAAAAAAAAAACCCACAACCCATTAAGATGTTACCTTAGGCCAGGGGGAGGCAACCTTGGCTCTTTTATGACCCGTGGACTTCAACTCCCAGAATTCCTGAGCCAGCCTGGCTCAGCTTGGAGGGCTCCCTTGCCCCTCAGAATGGCTGGCTCAGGAATTCTGGGAGTTGGAGTCCACGGGTGATAAAAGAGCCAAGTTTGAAGACCCCTGCTCTTAATCTTCATCCTAGGCCAGGGGTAGGCAACCTCGGCTCTTTTATGACTGGTGGACTTCAACTCCCAGGATTCCTGAGCCAGCCATGCTGAGGGGAAAGGGAGAGGTTTCCAAGCTGAGCCATGCTGGCTGAGGGATTCTGGGCGTTGAAGTCCACCAGTCATAAAAGAGCCAAGGTTGCCTATCCCTGGTTGGTCAGTGGTCTGTCTGTCATCTAGGGCAGGGGTAGGCAACCTTGGCTCTTTTATGACTCGTGGACTTCAACTCCCAGAATTCCTGAGCTGGCCATGGCTCAGCTTGGAAACTTCTCTCTTTCCCCTCAGTGTGGCTGGCTCAGGAATGCTGGGAGTTGAAGTCCATGAGTCATAAAAGAGCCAAGGTTGCCTACCCCTGGCCTAGAGGATTCTGGGAGTTGAAGTCCCAGATCAGGCATAGGCAACCTTGGCTCTTTTATGACTGGTGGACTTCAACTCCCAGAATTCCTGAGCCAGCCACGCTGAGGGGAAAGGGAGAGGTTTCCAAGCTGAGCCAAGCTGGCTCAGTAATTCTGGGAGCTGAAGTCCACCAGTCATAAAAGAGCCAAGGTGGCCTACCCCTGCCTTAGGCAAATGAGCAAACAGTTTCAATTCTTAACAATTAATCACTGCTAATTGTTTAATAGTGAAAATGACTGGGATGAAATGCCCAAAGCTGGGAAAACTTTTTACTAGCCAGGAAAAAAAAAAATGCAGTTGAAGTCTTCCATAATATTAGCCTGCATTTGAGAATGAACTTTGGTGGCTTAACACTTGAGTCAGGGTGCCAACAAGGAGAGGGCTGCAAATAAGATTTCCAGTGAAATTACGCAACAGCCTTTCCCCGTGACTTTGAATGAATCAGAGCCATCTGTGCTGAAAAGTAAAAAGAATTTCTTCCTGGGCTGGGCAGAGAGTTAGAGATTGTCCAGGATTCCTTTTGTTTTGTGTCTGAGAGAAGCAACCTGGAACTAAGGAGAAACTTCCTGACAGTTAGAACAATTAACCAGTGGAACTCCTTGCCTCCAGAAAATGTGAATGCTCCTACACTGGATGTTTTTAAGAAGAGACTGGACAGCCATTTGTCTGAAATGGTATGGGGTTTCCTGCCTGAGCAGGGGGTTGGACTAGATGACCTCCAAGGTCCCTTCCAGCTCCTATTCTATTCTATTTATTCCATATTCTATTCTATTCTATTCTATTCTATTCTATTCTATTCTATTCTATTCTATTCTATTCTATTCTATTCTAATGAAGAGAAGGACGAGGGGGGACATGATGGCAGTGTTCCAGTCTCTCAGGGGCTGCCACAAAGAAGAGGGAGTCAAGCTATTCTCCAAAGCGCCTGAAGGCAGGACAAGAAGCAGCGGATGGAAACTAATCAAGGAGAAAATCAGCCTAGAACTAAGGAGAAACTTCCTGACAGTGAGAACAATTAACCAGTGGAACAACCTGCCTCCAGAAGTGGTGAATGCTCCAACACTGGAGGTTTTTAAGGAGAGACTGGGCAGCCATTTGGTATAGGGTTACCTACCTGAGCAGGGAATTGGACTTGATGACCTCCAAGGTCCCTTCCAACTTTATTATTATTATTAAAATCAAGATGTCAACCACAATACAGGTAATCTTTCGACGTACAAGAGTCAAAGAATTGGTGAGAATCGGAAATTTTGCAAGGGGTTCATCGACTTTTGACTCCTGTACTATTTTGCAACAGGGTCATTTGATCCGTGATCCTGTTGCAAAGTATTACCGAAGTTTGCCACAGGGTTAAAAAAAAAAACCTGATCCTGCAGGGCCAGGTGTCTCTCTCTCCAAAGCTTAAAAATCAAAAAGGCAAGTTAGCTGGGCCCTGGAGCAAGCCCGCTTGAGTGGGAACCTCCTTCGTTTCTGGGGCGTGTGGGCACCCCCTCCATTTCTCCTTCCTTTCTTCGGCTTCCGAGCTCCAGCTGATTTGCGTGGATGAAGGTACCCGGGTACCCAGCGGGATAAGTGGGTGAGAGTCCTGGAGCATCCCTGCACTTGGTCGTCAGAGTGAGTGACGGCAGCTGTCGTAACTTTGAAACCGAGTTGCAAGTAGCCCAGTGGTTCTCAACCTTTTTAATGCCGTGACCCCCAACCGGTCATAAGTCAAGGACTTCTCAACCGGTCGTAAGTCGAGGACTACTCAACTGGTGCAGCACCGTTTGCAGAATGGGACTTTTGGCGGGCTCAGCAGGGCAGAGACAGCCTGGACAATTCCTATTGGCTTTGGAAAGCCAATAGAATTAGACTCTATTCAAGAGAGTCTATTCTATTGGCTTTCAAAAGCCAACAGAATAAAAGGGAGCAGCACAGCCAAGGAAAAGGGGGAAAAATGGCGGACTGCATTGTTTGGCGACCCTCGTGAAATGGTCGTTCGACCCCAAATGGGGTCCCGGCCCACAGGTTGAGAACCACTGAAGTAGCCTTTGAGAAGCTGGCTGTAATTTCAAACGGTCACTAAGCGCCCTGTTGTAGGTCGAGGACTACCTGTTTTCAGAAGATAGAATAATATAATAACGATATAGAGTCACAGACTTGGAAGGGACGTTGGAGGTCATCTAGTTCACCCCCTGCTCAAGCAGGAGTCTCTATGCCAGTGATGGTGAACCTTTTAGAGACCGAGTGCCCAAAAACTGGCCCCAGCCCTGCTCTGACCCAGCCCACCCCCAGCCCTGCCTGCCTGCAGGGCCACTCACCACCTCCATGGCCCGCCACAGATCGCCCAGGCAGCCCAGCAGTGCCATGGCAGCCATGCCCTCTGCCCGTGCCCCACAGCATCAACTGTGCCCAATGGAGCATGAGGGCAGAGTCTTGTCCACGCTGCCTGGCTGCCATGTCCTTGGCTGCACTGCTTCATGTGGGCCACACTCTCGGGTGACTCTCCTCCAGAGGGGCTGCTGGTGGGGTCGTGGGGGGAGGCGAGGCTCAGGCAATGGCACGTGTGCCCAGAGAAAGGGCTCCAAGTACCGCTTCTGGCACGTGTGCCATAGGTTCGCCACCACTGCTCTATGCCATTTCAGACAAATGGCTGTCCAATCTCTTGAAAAATCTCCAGGGATGGACTTTTCTATGTTTTTTTCCTTGAAGACGTTTCACTTCTCATCCAGGAAGCTTAAGAATAAGAATAATAATCAAAAAGTTGGAAGGGACCTTGGAGGTCATCTAGTCCAACCCCCTGCTCAGTACAGGGGTAGGCAACCTTGGCCCTTTTATGACTCGCGGACTTCAACTCCCAGAATTCCTGAGCCAGCCACGCTGAGGGGAAAGGGAGAGGTTTCCAAGCTAAGCCATGCTAGCTCAGGAATTCTGGGAATTGAAGTCCACGAGTCATAAAGCGGCCTAGGCCAGAGATAGGCAACCTTGGCACTTTTATGACCTGTGAACTTCAACTCCCAGAATTCCTGAGCCAGCCACGCTGAGGGGAAAGGGAGAGGTTTCCAAGCTGAGCCCTGCTGGCTCAGGAATTCTGGGAGTTGAAGTCCACGAGTCCTAAAGGGGGCCATGATTCCCCCATGCTGGCTCAGGAATTCTGGGAGTTGAAGCCCACGAGTCCTATAAGAGCCAAGGTTGCCTCCCCCGTGCCCTATACCATTTCAGACAAATGGCTGTGCAGTCTCTTCTTAAAAACTTCCCGTGTTGGAGCATTCAGTTCTGACTGAATGATGGAGAATGGAAGGATATATATTCATTCCTTGCAGTCCTTCCCTTCTCCTTCCATCCTCCACCATTCGGTCAGAATGGAGGAAGCTTCTTGGATGAGAAGCGAAACGTCTTCAAGGAGAAACAAAAGAAACCCCACTTTGGGGCATCCGTGAGCTTGATGACTGAGAATCTCCATAGACCCCCCCTCTCCCATTGGAAGCAAGTTGCTCAGTCCCTTCCAAAGGCTAAGGTGAGTCGGTTTTTGTGTTTAAGCCTGCATGTGTTGTCTGAAGGGCCAACCTAGGTCAAGATAGCCTGGATGTCAACAGTGGCTGAGGATCCAGGGCATTTTTGGAGAGGCTTTCAGGAGTTTTAAAGGGGTGTGGCTTTCCTAAGCATCTTTAAGAAAGAATTTTTCGCTCTAGCAATTCTGGGTGGGCACAGAAGGAATGTTGGCAAGCTACACTTTTTTTTTTCATCCTCACATTAATTTTTTTTTTTAACAAAACCCACTGTTTGAAGCAGGAATGCAGGAAGGAATTCTGTATCTCTTACTTGGTTTCCAGACCGGTGGGGGGCATCATAAGGTAAAAGCCACAGGGGAACAAACTGGGTTAATAATTTCCTTGCATGGTTAAGCCGAGGATCCGTACAAAAATGCACCGTGTCCTTGCCTTTCTTTTCACAATCCACAGCAATAAAACATCTGCCTTCGCTCTGTTTAGAGTATTTTCACTCTTTTCAAAACCGTGGGGCGGTCTGACAGGTTCGTTGGGTCTGTTTCCGAGAGTTCTGCAGGTGACAAAAACTTGAATTGACCCCAGTGATTGGGAAAAGGGAGGTCGATGCTAGAGGGAGAGAATCAAGATCACGCAAAGTGGTTAGTACCACTTTACAACGCCTTGGTGAGGCCACATGTGGAATGCTGCACCCAGTTTTGATCACCACGACGTAAAAAATGTTGACGTTGAGACTCTACAAAGAGTACAGAGAAGAGCAACAAAGATGATTAGGGGGGGTTGGAAGCTAAAACATGTGAAGAATAGGTGCAAGAATTGGGTACGTCTAGTTTAATGAACGACTCGGGGTGACATAATAGCTATCCAATATTTGAGGGGCTGCCACAGAGAACATGAGGTCAAGCTATTCTTCAAAGCCCCTGAAGGCAGGACAAGAAGCAACGGATGGAAACTAATCAAACAGAAATGCAACCTAGAAATAAGGAGAGAAGCAACCTAGAACTAAGGAGAAACTTCCTGACAGTGAGAACAATTAACCAGTGGAACAACCTGCCTCCAGAAACTGTGAATGCTTCAATACTGGAAGTTTTAAAGAAGAGACTGGACAGCCATTTGTCTGAAATGGTATAGGGTTTCCTGCCTGAGCAGGGGGTTGGACTAGATGACCTCCGAGCTCCCTTCCAACTCTGTTATTCTGATTAACCCAAAAATCTATTTTGAACATACTGGGCCTCGCCTTCATTGCACACTCATACATTCTATTAATTCCCTTCTCAGTGTTGACTTTCCCCTCTCCGATTCACTCTATTCTTCCCATGTGTGTATGTACACAGTACACACCCAATTTCCTGTTTGCCCTCTGATGCTTAGCCAGCCTATGGCTTATAAGGAGCATTTGAGGGAGTTAAAAGCGAGCCGGGTATGTGTAAATGGTGCAGATGAGGAACTTTGCAAGCTTAAGAGAGCTTGAACTCTGAGGCCTTTTTCTAATTTGCTTCACAACGTAAGAAGCAAAGTCCTGGTGAGTCCTTTTCTCTCTTCACTGCCCAAGATGCTTTTCCTGATTTTGATCTGGTTATCAAGCAAAGACAGAATGTTTTTTGTTTTTTTAAAAAAGTGAAAAGAACAAGGGCTGCAGAATGCTTGAAAAAATGTTTCTCTTTCTGCACCTCTCTGAAATCGTATAGGTCTCCTGCTTGAGTAAGGGGCTGGACTAGAAGACCTCCAAGGTCCCTTCCAGCTCCATTCTGATTGATTCACTGTGGATCCTAATTGTGTAAGTGCATCTGCAGGTCCTCAAGAATCTGCTTAATCGTCAGAATGGCATCCCGTTTAGGAGAGTCCCACTGAGTTGTTGTGCACTTGTGTATCTTTTTGGAGTGAGTGTTCCTCTGGAGCAGTGGTTCTCAACCTTTTTAATGCCGTGACCCCCAACCGGTCGTAAGTCGAGGACTACTCAACCGGTCGTAAGTCGAGGACTACTCAACTGGTGCAGCACCGTTTGCAGACTGGGGCTTTTGGCGGGCTCAGCAGGGCAGAGACAGCCTGGACACTTCCTATTGGCTTTTGAAAGCCAATAGAATTAGACTCTATTCAAGAGAGTCTATTCTATTGGCTTTCAAAAGCCAATAGAATAAAAGGGAGTAGCACAGCTAAGGAAAAGGGGGAAAAAATGGCGGACTGCGTTGTTTGGCGACTCCCGTTCGACCCCAAATGGGGTCCCGACCCACAGGTCGAGAACCACTGTTCTGGAGTAAACATATGTGAGAACTGTGTTTGCAAAGCCAGTCAGACAGGTGGAAGGTGGGTCTTTAAGTGACTTCAGGTAACACGCACAACACAACACAGTTTTCATCCAATACAGGTAGTCTTCGAACTTACCATTACAAGTGAGCCTGATAGTTCTGTTGCTAAGTGAGACATGTTAAGTGAGTTTTTGCCCCATTTTACGACCTTTCTTGCCACAATTGTTAAGTGAATAGCAGCAGTTGTTAACTAATTAAGAGGATTGTTAAGTGGAGCTGGCTTCTCCATCGACTTTGCTTGTCAGCTTTTGAAAAGTGATGACATCGCACGCAGGACACTGCAGCCGTCGTAAGTATGAGTCAGTTGCCAAGCGTCTGAATTTTTTTTTAAACAAAGATTTTATTGATTTTCTTTGACATGCATATGTCAATTTTTCAGCCAACAAGCTGTCTGGGATCGGCTATGCTAATACCTATTCGATTCCTAATCCTTCATTCTTTCCTCTAACCAACAATAAAATAAGTCCCAAGTTTGATAGTAATCTGTGTCTTCTTTATCTTTCAATCTCATAGTTAATCTGTCCATCTCTGCGCATTCCAATATTTTTCTGATTATTTCTTCCTCTGGTGCTAGTCTTTCGTTCTTCCAATATTGCGCAAAGATTATTCTTGCTGTTGTGGTGACGTGTAAAATCAAATATTGACTTTGCTTATTGATCTTTTCAGGCATTATACCCAGTAAGAAAAGTTCAGGTTTAAAGTCAACATGTTCACCTAATATTTTTTTTAACCAAGCATGTATCTTTTCACAACAACAACAACAGCAGCAACAACAATACTAATACTAATAAAGTTGGAAGGGACCTTGGAGGTCATCAAGTCCAACCCCCTGCTCAGGCAGTTAACCCTATACCATTTCAGACAAATGGCTGTCCAATTTCTTCTTAAAAACTTCCAGTGTTGGAACATTCACCGTTTCTGGAGGCAGGTTGTTCCACTAGCTAATTGTTCTCACTGTCAGGAAATTTCTCCTTAGTTCTAGGTTGCTTCTCTCCTTGATGAGTTTCCATCCGTTGCTTCTTGTCCTGCCTTCAGGGGCTTTGGAGAATAGCTTGACTCCCTCTTCTTTGGGGCAGCCCCTGAGAGATTGGAACACTGCTATCATGTCCCCCCTTGTCCTTCTCTTCGTTAAACTAGACATACCCAATTCCAGCAACCGTTCCTCATATGTTTTAGCCTCCAGTCCCCTGATCATCATTGTTGATCTTCTCTGTACTCTTTCTAGAGTCTCAACATCTTTTTTACATCGTGGTGACCAAAATTGGATGCCGTATTCCAAGTGTGGCCTGACCAAAGCCTTTGCTTTGCCACATGTCCACCAAATATGATAGTACGTGCCTGAGTTGTGCTTACATTTCCAGCATCTATCTGACATATTTATATATGCGTCTGAATTTTATCATGTGACCATGGCTGCAATGGTCTTAAGGGTGAAAAAATGGTCCCAAGTCTCTTTTTCCCGTCCTGTTGCAACTTTCAACGGTCACTAAATGAACTGTTAGAGTGCAGTACTGCAGGCCACTTTAGCTGACTGTGTTCAGCAGGTCAGCGGTTCAAATCTCACCGGCTCAAGGTTGACTCAGCCTTCCCTCCTTCCGGGGTAGGTAAAATGAGGACCCAGATTGTTGGGGGCAATGTAAATACATATATATATATATATATATACATTGTGTAAGGACCCACCCCACTTTGCATCTTAAGAAGACAGAACTCTTGGAATAGCTCTTCCAACAGGAATCCTTTATTAAGAGAAAATGGTTGCAGGCATGCTAGACAGGACTTGGGGTTCAAGCTCTCCCATTCAAGGTTTTAAGGGGTTCCCCAGTAGTCCCACCCAATCAACCCCCCTTCCAGTGATAGTTTCAAGTATCACAATTCCATCCCCTTTCTTCTTCCGTCTGGATGGAGACTTCAGATAACTACATGAAAGGCAATTACTCTTCTTTGATATGTTAAAGCTTAGAGGCCACAATAAACACACATTCAGTCCTTTGAAGTGTGCTGAAGGAAGTGAGGGCCATAAAGCCCCTTTGCTCTCCCCCTTTTCTCCCTCTTATGGCAGAATCCAGAGAAGGCAGAATTGGGAGTTTCTATGTTTGATAATTAAAGATGAAATATAATTGGATTCTGACATCCGGCCCCTCTTAACAATAAGAGAGATCCACCTGAAAGAAAACACAAGTAAAAAATTTAGTTAGGCTTGTTAGGATACTCTGTGTGAAACTTCTTCAATAGCTTCGGGGCTCTGACGTGACGTTTATGGACCCACTCATTTTGTGAGGCAGGGAGGTGTTTCCAGGCAACTAGGTACTGAGTTGTTCCACGATATCTCCTAGAGTCAAGGATCTCTTTTATTTCGAAGTGTTGTTCCCCCTCCACCATGATTGGAGGTGGTGGGGGGGGGATTTTTGGCCGTAGAGGTGACTGATGCTCTCTTTTCAGCAAGCTGCAATGAAAAATTGGGTGTATTTGCCTGAGGTTTTTGGGTAATTCTAATTCTACTGTTACTGGATTTATGATCCTTTTAATTGGAAAAGGTCCTATATATTTTGGTCCAAGTTTTTTACAGGGCTGTAGGGACTTTAGGTATTTTGTAGATAAGTACACCATTTCTCCTATAATGAATGGTGTAGGCTCAACCCTTTTTTTATCGGCTTGTGCTTTGTATGCCCGCCTAGCTTCATCTAGTGATTTTCTGACTATTGGCCAGGTGTTTTGTAGGTTTTCCATCCATTCTTTCAGTGAAGGGATCGTTGGTTCTTTTGGGGTTAACTCTGGCATAGGGTTGAAACTTTGGCCGTTGGCTATTTGAAAAGGAGTGTAGCCTGTGCTGGAGTGGACTGCATTATTGTAGGCAACTTCTGCAAAAGGAAGTAAGTCCGTCCAATCACTCTGTTGGAAATTTAAAAAACATCTCAAATATTGCTCAAGTACCGACTGGCAGCGTTCCGCTTGTCCATCTGTCTGAGGGTGATGGCTAGATGTCAGTCCCTGAGTGGTCCCTAAGAGGGATAAAAATTCCTTCCAAAATGTAGACGTAAATTGCACTCCCCTATCAGAGATGATGCGTTGGGGTGCCCCGTGCAATCTGTAAATGTGCTGGATAAAAAGTTTTGCTAAGGCCTTTGCAGTGGGAATTTTTTGGCAAGGGATAAAGTGCACCTGTTTGGAAAATAGGTCCGTGACTGTCCAGATAACAGTATTCCCATTGCTTTCAGGCAATTCCACTATAAAATCCATGGCTATTTCCCTCCAGGGGGCTGAGGGACTTGCCACTGGTTGTAACAGCCCTGGCGATTTCCCTTGCAACCTCTTTGCTGATGCACAGGTTGGGCAGCTGGCAACATAACTTTCTATGTCCTTTTTTATTGATGGCCACCAAAATTGCCGTTTAATTAAGTGTAAAGTTTTTACAAATCCAAAATGCCCTGCTGATTTTGTGTCATGGCAAAGTTGCATGAAAGTTAGTCTTTGAGTTGTTGGTATATATAACTTTTCCCCTACCCAAGGCAATCCGTCTCTCATTGTGCACACATGTTTGTTTTTCTGGAACCAATCATCTGTTTCCAAACTTTTTCTGAATTCAATCCCAGTTTGGCTGTCCAGTTGTGGTTTTATTTTGGCTTGGGTTCTTGTGGTTACTGGCGCTGCCAGTTGTGATTCTGCCATTATTGGTCTAGAGTCTGTGGTTCGTGCGCTGTTATATTGGGGCATGCGAGATAGTGCATCTGCCAGGAAGTTCTTTCTTCCTGGTAAATGTTTGAGCTTAAATTGGAATTGGTGAAAATGCTGGGACCAGCGGGCTTGTTTGGGATTGAGTTTCCTGGAAGTTTTCAGGGCTTCTAAATTTTTGTGATCAGTCCATACCTGGAAGGGGATTTTGTTGCCTTCCAGGAACTGTCGCCACGTGAGTAATGCCCAACGTATCCCATAAGCCTCCTTCTCCCATACGGGCCAGCGCTGTTCTGTTTCCGTGAGTTTCTTAGATGTATATGCACAGGGTTGCAATACTGCATCATCATTTTCTTGTAATAGCACAGCCCCCACTGCCACATCACTTGCATCTGCCTGTATTATGAAGGGCTTGTCCATATCTGGGTGCCTTAGTACTGGTTCGGCAGAAAAAAGTCTCTTTAGTCTCTCAAACGCTGCTTGGCACTCCATTGTCCATGTTAGTGGCTGGCTAGGTTTTACTGAGGATGTTCCCTTCGTTTTTAGTAAGTTGGTGAGGGGCAAGGCTATCTGTGCAAATGAGGGGATGAATTGGCGGTAAAAATTTGCAAAGCCCAGGAAACTTTGTAGTTGCTTTCTTGTGCGGGGTGGTGCCCATTCTAATACTGCTCTGACCTTCTCTGGGTCCATTTCAATGCCCTGTGGGGATATGCGATAGCCTAGGTAGTCTATCCTTTCCTGGTGGAATTCGCATTTTGAGAGTTTGGCATATAGGTGAGCGGCTCGCAGCTTCTTTAAAACCGCTCTGACAAGTTTGACGTGTTCTTCTTTTGTTTCGGTAAAGATAAGAATGTCGTCCAAGTAAACAAGGACCCCCTTAAACAGGTGCTCCCTTAGAACGTCATTGATTAATTGCATAAAGACTGCAGGGCCCCCTTGTAATCCAAATGGCAAGACTTTGAATTGATAGCACCCCATGGGGCAGTTAAATGCAGTCTTCCATTCGTCCCCTTCCTTGATTCTCACGCGATAGTAAGCTTCCCTTAAGTCTAGTTTAGAAAAAATTTTCCCTTTCGATAGGTGTGACAGCATGTCTTTCATGAGGGGCAGCGGGTATAGGTTGCTTTCACTGATTGTGTTCAGGGCCCTATAATCCACGCATAAACGTAAAGAGCCATCCTTCTTCTCTCTAAAAAGGACCGGGGCAGCCACTTTAGGCTTAGCTGGTTCAATGAAACCTCTCTCCAGGTTTTTTTTTATAAATCTTTCCATTTCCTCCTTCTCCTTTGGGCTCATGGAGTATAATCTGGGTTTCGGGAGTTTTGCCCCAGGCTTGAATTCAATGGTACAGTCTGTGGGTCGGTGGGGGGGAAGCTCATTCGCCCTCTCCTCACTGAAGACTTCAGCAAGGTCCCTATATTCCTCTGGTATTTCTGTTAATCTTTTTTCCTCTCCTATGGATGCTTTTTCTATTCTTGATTCTGGTAGCCTCTCTTGGGGTTTTAAGTCCATAGGGTCCCCCTTCGGGAATTTGATTTCTGTCGTCCTCCAATTTACCCAGGGGTTCCATTTTTTCAACCATTCCATCCCTAGAATCATTGGGCATTCCATACCTGGGGTCACCACAAACGTTAAGTCCTCTTCATGGTTGCCCAGGGAGAGGTGTATTGGCAGAGTGGCTAGGGTAGCTGGCACCCCCCCTGCTATGGATCCATCTAGCTGGCCAAATGAGATTGGTTGTTCCAGTCTCCTGGATGGGATGCCCAGATTCCCCACTAGTGTTGGGCTAATGAGGCAGCGGGTGCAGCCAGAGTCTATTAAGGCTTTCACCTTCACAGCTTCGGGCATGGGGGGGATTAATATAGTCACTGTTTTGAAGATGGGTGTGATGCGTCCACTTACCAGGGGTTCGCCTTCCGAGCTGTCATCTGAGGCATCCACCGTCCCTGTGGTGTAGGCTGGAGTTCTTTCCCCTTGGTGAGCAGAGGTGGGGTTTTCTGCAATTTCCATCATTTTCATGGCTGTTTCTTTTGGCTTAGCTGAATACCCTCTGGGTTTGTTGATTGGGGATCTGTCTGGGTTGTGCTGGGGGGCCTTTGAGCGGCATTCTACAGCTCGATGCCCTTCTCTTCCGCACTTGAAACACCCCATCTGCTTCTTGGCTGTATCCGATGATTTCACCGGTTGGTGTGTCAGCTCAGGCGGGGGGCGGCTCCATTGTTTTCCTCGGCGATGCCTCTTCAATATGTCGATCTCTGCTTCCTCTGCCAAGACGTACCATTCCTCAAGTCGATGTGGGTCTCCTCGGGGCAGGCAAGCATCATATAGATCATAGTTTAGTCCGTCTTTGAAACGGCCAAGGAGGATGTCTTCTGGCCAATTCAGTTTGCTGGCAATGGCTCGGAATTCTTGTGTATACTCAGCCACTGGGCGTTTGCCCTGCCTCATCGTTGTTATTCTTTCACGGGCTTTGCGATCAGCCAGGGGGTCTTCAAATCGTCTTCTCAACGAGGACATGAAACGGTTGAAGTTACTGAGTTCTGGGGCATTGGAGTCATGCAGGTTCACCACCCAATCTGCAGCTGGTCCATCCAGGGCAGATTGCACGATCCGGATGCGGGCTTTGTCGCTGGGGATGTCCTGCCCATATTCCTCCATGTAGCTGAGGACTTGGGTTAGGAAAAACCCCAAGCGTGTTGGCTCCCCTTTGAATTTCACCTCCAACGGTGGACGTCTTGGAATGGATCGGTGCCTCCATTGTGGGTGGTAGTGTCTTCCGTCCAGATTTCCATCTGTGGTCCGGTAGGGGGTGGGAGCTCCTGGATCAGTAAATGTCCCTGGGGTTGCAGGTTCCACGTCCCCCTCGGTGTCTCTCCCTTTGTGGCTCCAGGAACTGGGGCGGGCGTAGGGCTCAGGAATCTCCTCTCCTAGGGAGCTGAGAGTTCTCTTCATCAGGTCAATAGCTCTCTCTAGGATCCAGTCTGAGTACGGCATACAGCTTCCTCCCTCTTCACTTGCGTGCAGGGATTTCTCCATCTCCTGCTTCCATTCTGGTTGCTTGGTCCCCCGTCTCAGGGTCACTTTTCTTGATTCCTTTCCCCACTCGCTTTTCTTTCCAACGCCCATCGACCAGCTAGGCTTGTGGTCCTGTGTCTCCACCATTTCTTCTTCTGAGAAATCTGGCCTCTCGGATCCCAACATCTGGCAAGGTTCCAACTGGGTCAGCGGCTCTCTTTCCAGGGAGTTTTCTCCCTCTCTTGCTTCGTTGTCTGACATGGTAAATTTTTGCAAAATCCCCCGGCAAGGGTCTACCTTCCAGGTGGATTAATTTTGCAAGTCCTGTCTAATGTAAGGACCCACCCCACTTTGCATCTTAAGAAGACAGAACTCTTGGAATAGCTCTTCCAACAGGAATCCTTTATTAAGAGAAAATGGTTGCAGGCATGCTAGACAGGACTTGGGGTTCAAGCTCTCCCATTCAAGGTTTTAAGGGGTTCCCCAGTAGTCCCACCCAATCAACCCCCCTTCCAGTGATAGTTTCAAGTATCACAATTCCATCCCCTTTCTTCTTCCGTCTGGATGGAGACTTCAGATAACTACATGAAAGGCAATTACTCTTCTTTGATATGTTAAAGCTTAGAGGCCACAATAAACACACATTCAGTCCTTTGAAGTGTGCTGAAGGAAGTGAGGGCCATAAAGCCCCTTTGCTCTCCCCCTTTTCTCCCTCTTATGGCAGAATCCAGAGAAGGCAGAATTGGGAGTTTCTATGTTTGATAATTAAAGATGAAATATAATTGGATTCTGACACATTGCTTACTGGTGTACACCTATTAGAGAGTGCTTGCACTTAAAGCGGTATATAAGTCTCATAAATAAATAAATAAACTGTTGGAACTCGTTGCTTCATCTCAATGCCTCTTTTCCTGAAGCAGAACATTGACCTTATCATGACTCGATTTATATCCAACTGCAGAAATCATTTGACACCTGCCTTGCATTCAATCGTCTGTAATTTGAGTCTTTATGTTTCTGCAAAGTAAACACAATTTTGTTTAGCGCCGGGAGGGTCTCTTCCAGCTTGGCAGTGTTGCTTTGGGTGACTGAACAGGTTCTGCACACCCTTACAAATAATTAGTGGTAGTTCTCGACTTATAACTGTTCATTTAGTGACTGTTCAAAGTTACAACGGCACTGAAAAAAGCAACCGTTTTTTCACACTTAAGACCACTGCAGCATCCCCGTGGCCACGTGATCAAAATTCAGACAATTGGCAACTGACCCATATTTATGACGGTCGCAGTGTCCCGGGGTCACGCGATCATCTTTTTTTGCGACTTCCCGACAACCAAAATCGACGGGGGAAGCCAGATTCACGTAATAACCGGGTTATTAACTTAACAACTGCAGTGATTCACTTAACAACTGTGGCAAGAAAGGTCGTAAAATGGGGCAAAATTCACTTACTAAATGTCTCACTTAGCCACAGAGGTTTTGGGCTCAGTTGTGGTTGTTAAGTCAAGGACTACCTGTATTTGGAGATCAATGTTGGCTTTATTATCTTAATAGATATATGGACTGGGATCAACGCTGCTTTACTACAGTTGAGAAGAGAAAGGGAAATTGTAAATTACATATTTTCTCTGCAACGTAAGTACATCTTAGTATAGAGGACATCCACGCTATTTCTATTTTTAAAAGTCCAGAACAGTGAGATAACATTTGGAAGTGGCTCAAACAGACACTTTTTTAATTCCCTGGAATATAAGAAGGGGGAGGCAAACAGGTGGAATACACAATAAACAGAACTGGAAGGGACCTTGGTGGTCTTGTAATCCAACCCCCTGCATAATCAGACTTGCAAGATTCTGTCACTACAGCCATCTTAATAAAGGCCTTATTTTGATACTGGCATTCTGGAAACACATTTGTGTTCTCAGCAAAGGAAAACAAGGCACATCTGAGATCGATTTAAAAACGAAATGATTGGGCCTCCGAGATCTCAGAGCAGACAACGAAACAGCCATAGCTTTTGTTATCCTCTCTGCAAATCTGAATTGCCTCTATTTTATTTGCCTGGAGAATAGCGTTCTCCATTTCCAGATGTGGAAGCTTGCCCACAGTGTGCTGCAGCTGCTAAAAAAAGCCAATGCAATCCTGGGCTTCACGAACAGAGGGATAGCATCAAGATCACGAGAAGTGATAGAAGCGCTTTATACTGCACGGGTGAGATGACACTTGGAATACTGCATCCAGTTTTGGTCTCCCAATATATTAAAAAAGCATGTTGAGACCCTGGAAAGTGTGCAGAGAAGAGCAACAAAGATGATTAGGGGATTGGAGATTAAATCGTAGGATGAATGACTGAGGGAGCTAGGTATGTATAGCTTATTGAAGAGAAGGTTTACGGGGACACGATAACTGTTGTCGAAAGAAAAATCAGGTCCAGTTCCAAGCTGGGAATAAAATGGAGGCTGGCTGCTTTTGAAAGGTCTGTTTATTGATGAATAGAACCAGCAACAGCATGCATTCTAGAACAGCTGACAAAATGGCTGAGTGAGTGGATGGATTTTTATAGGGTTCCGATTGAGATGCTCCAGGGGGTTGTGCAATGTAGTGAGCCTTGTGCCTTTTGCTAGTCTAATGATATGTCCTAAAGGTCATGCCCTGGCCTTAGAATTTGGGTGGGGGAATGTAAATTCTTAATCCCATCAGCCATGGGGGCTAGGGCATTTTCTTTATGAATAGATTGGCCCCAGTCTTTCTTAATAGGTATAAAATATCCATCTCTAAAGACTTGAGACTTCTGCTTGAGGCTGTTAAGAAAGACTGGGGCTGCTTTCTGCCTTTGTTAAGACTTTTCTCCATTTCTCCTTTAGAGGAAATATTCTATCCTGCCTTTTTAAAATATCCCTGCTCTTTAGAAGGCCAGATCCTAAAGTTGAAACTCAAGTACCTAATGAGAAGGAAAGACTCACTGGAGAAGAGCCTGATGCTGGGAAAGATGGAAGGCAAGAGAAGAACGGGACGACAGAAAAGTGGCTGGATGGAGTCCCTGAAGCAGGAGGCATGAGCTTCAATGGACTCCAGAAGATGGTAGAGGACAGGAAGATCTGGAGGAATGTTGTCCATGGGGTCGCGATGGGTTGGACACGACTTCACAACTAACAACATTAACTCGAGTTCTTTCAAGATATCAGCAAGCATGCGGTGGAAGTGACTCTGTTGACATTGTATATTTGGATTTTCAAAAAGCTTCTGATGAACTCGATCTAAGCTACTTAAGTGAATTGAGCCATCATAGGATTAGAGGAGATCTTCTGTGAGGCTGGTGTCCGGTTTACCAAAAAAACAACAACAACCCAAAAACAACCTCCTCCCCAAACACTCCTATAGAATGGGAAAAATAGGCAATTTTCACAAGAAGTAAGATAGAGCCCAGAAGGAAAATATATTTCTCCATGAAGCAGATAATCAATCCACGGAAGATGATGCCACATATTTGCTGCTAATTCAAGAGGCCTCTAAAGCAGTGGTTCTCAACCTTTTTAATGCCGCGACCACCAACCGGTCATAAGTTGAGGACTAAGCCGGTCGTAAGTCGAGACTACCCAACCAGTCGTAAGTTGGGGACTTTCCCTGCCCGGGAGCGCCACGCATGCATGGTGCTGCCCCCTGCGCTGGCCGAGGCGTAGCTGGCAAGTGGCAGAGACGGAGCAGGCCGACCACCGGCTGGGCCACCAGCTGGCTCAGCCCAAGGGAGGTGAGGCACCCGCCGGAAAAGGGGAAAAAAATGGCGGACAGCCTTGCTTGGCGACTCCCGTGAAATGGTCGATTGACCCCAAATGGGGTCGCGACCCATAGATTGAGAACCACTGCTCTAAAGGAAACTACACCAGTTTCTAGATCGAGAAGACCGAACGACAGATGACAATATGTCTGGAAAGCAAGAACACTCCACCTCGACAAGGCAACAGGAGAGATCTACCGCAATCTTTTATTTGTGGGCTTCTGAGATGGATTTGGCGGGCCACCACATGAGAGAAAATGCTGCCCAGACATGATCTAGCAGTGATATTCCCTTGTGGTCAATCAATCAATCAATCAAAATAGAGCTAGGCCTAGTTTAATGCAAAGGACTAGGAGTGACAGGATAGCAGTATTCCAATATTTGAGCGACTGTCACAAAGAAGAGGGTGTCAATCTCTTCTCTAAACCAATGAAGACATGACAAGAAGCAATAGATGGAAACTAATTAGGGAGAGAACCAGCCTAGAAATAAGGAGAAATTTTCCTGACAGTGGGAACAAGAATAGAATAGAATAGAATAGAATAGAATAGAATAGAATAGAATAGAATAGAATAGAATAGAATAGAGTAGAATAGAGTAGAGTAGAGTAGAGTAGAGTAGGGTAGAATAGGGTAGGGTAGGATAGGGTAGAGTAGCGTAGGGTAGGGTAGGGTAGGGTAGAGTAGAGTAGAGTAGAGTAGATTAGAATTAGAATTAGAATTAGAATTAGAAATAGAATAGAAGCTGGAAGGGACCTTAAAGGTCTTCTAGTCCAGCCCCCTGCTCAAGTAGGAAAACAATTAACCAGTGGAAGAAGTTGCCTGCAGAAGTTGTGGATTCCCCAGTACTGGAGTTTTCTAAGAAGAGATTGGACAACCATTTGTCTGAAATGGTATAGGGCTTCCTGCTTGATCAGGGGGTTAGACTAGAAGACCTCCAAGGTCCCTTCCAACTCTGTTACAATTCTATTCTCTCTCTTTCTCTCTCCCTCACCTCCCCCTCCCATTTGTGGCCTCATCCCAAGATCTGTGCTGCGTGTATTCCCTTTGCAGTAGGCAGGAGTGTTTCCTTCAATTCTTTTTGGGGAACTTCCTTTTAATTCCTCTGTGCATGAACTTTATTTATTCAGCCTCTCCATTTTATCTGTCCTCTTACTGAATATCTCTCGATTTCCCATCCCTAATCGTATTTCTTTCCTTGCCAGTTCTCCGGGCTGCAGTTTCTCTCTGAGAGAAACCCATAGCTCACAGGAGGTAAGGCAGGGGAAGAAAAACAAGATTGCTGGCCAGTCCATTCATTTTTTTGTGATGTTAACAAGGAGCGAGCAGGGAAAGCTGTGTGTGTGTTTTTTCCTTTTCGACCCCAAATTCCAACAAATATCCCAGTGCAATGGGAGGAGGATTTCCAGCTGGCTAAGGAAGACAACTAACAATTGGCTGCTCTCACACCCTCCTCCTGTTCTTCCCATCCTCAGAAGCTAAGTTAGTGAAATAGCCAGAAGCAGGACATGCAACACCGTCCTAAATTGCATGTGCTTTATCCCGACCGATAGGTTGAACCAGGGCACGTAAAGGCTCTCTGCAACCCTTCGGAGTCTCATTAAGAGAGGCCTTCAGGCTTGTGAGTATTGGAACAGGATACAAAGATGGCTGAAAGATGTATTAATGTTGGACGTAGAGTTAAAACCTGAACTTTTCCTGTTGGGAATAACTACAGAGAAATACAATTAAGGGAACAATCTATTTGCTTTTACGTATCTTGACTGCAGCTAGGCTGGCGTTCGCACAAAAATGGAAGAGCAAAGACATTCCCACAGAGGAAGAGACACTGTATAAAATATTATCATGTGCAGAAAAGGACAGGCTCATAAGGGTATTGAAAGACAAATGTAGATCGGTTTATTTCGAAACCTGGGATAATTTTTTACTGCTGGAGTGATTTGAGGAGGACGGTTGGGATTATAGGCTAGTGTTAAGATAGAAATATATGTAATTTTAGGTTAGCAAATAGAGAAATAGATTAAGTATTGTATAAAATTTAGATGTATATTCACAGATGAAGAACCAATTGTACAATGTGAAATAATTTGATAAGAATGTATATACTGAATGTCACGTTACATCCAATGTTTCTTTTCATTGTATTATAAATAAAATTGGTTAGAAATAAAGAGAAAAAAAAGAGAGAGAGAGTCCTTTTCAACGCTGAGCAACTGTTCCAGGTGAGAAGGCAGATTTTACAACTCAGAAATCTCTTCGTGGCGGTGGTTGCAGCAACGAGGCTGAAGGATGAAGCAAAATACTTGTTTTGTCCAGGAGATCAGAAAAAGGATAGGATGGATTTCTTGTATGACAACAAAGACATGATAAGGCATGATAAGTAATTGGAGAAAAATCTGAATTTTGTTTGATGGATTTGAATGAATTAAGGTTTAATATTATCTCGTTATTTTAAAGAGATGGATTGACTTTGGGATTACATATATATAGGGCTGATCAATATTTTATTGCTATTAGGATATCTATTGTGTAGGGCAGTGTTTCCCAAACTTGACAATTTTAAGGCATGTGGACTTCAACTCCCAGAATGCTGGCTGTAGAATTCTGGGAGTTGAAGTCCACATGCCTTAAAATTGTCAAGTTTGGGAAACACTGGTGTAGGGGAAGAAGAAATAAATGAGATTGGTGATAAAATGAGGGATGTGAGAGATTAAGAATTAGAATTGATAATTTCTTGTTTTAAATTTAAACTATTGTAATTGTAAACTGATAAAGTTATAACGCAGGTTTAACAGTAATAGAAATTTAAAATAGAAATGGAACATTTAAATGTATCATGCTAATTGAGAGGGAATAGAGAGGGAATAGTGAAATCTATTGAGTTGTGTTGTTTATATATGTCTTTACTTTTGAATGTTTGACCACCCAACCACCACGGTGGGTCCTGAGTACTTTTTCTTAAGAATTTTAAAAAAAACCAATAAAATGTGTTTAAAAAAAGAAAGAAAAGGGTTTGGAAACGGACTGTACAACTTGAGAAAGATGCCAGCCGTGATAATTTCATGGCAGGGGTTTTATCGGGTGGTATTGGAGCAGTGGTTCTCCACCTGTGGGTCGGGACCCCATTTGGGGTTGAACGACCATTTCACGGGGGTCGCCAAACAAGGCTGTCCGCCATTTTCCCCCCTTTTCTTTGGCCACGCCCCTGGCACCCGGTGATGTATAAGTGGTTGGGGGTCACCACAACATGGGAAACTGTATTATGGGGTCGCGGCATTAGAAAAGTTGAGAACCACTGTATTGGGGGATTTGGCAGACTTGAAATAGGTGATGAGAAGCTTTTTTTTTTTTGACTTTTCTAGAAGAAGACAATGCTCTTAAGCTGGGTGGTGGTGTTGACTTGGCTGACTTCTCTGAAGATGTTTTCTGTAGCGGAGGATTCAGCCCTGGAAGAAGCCTGGAGAGACTGGAAGACGACCTACGGCAAAGTATACCCCGAAGTGAGTTTGTTTTGGTTCTCGAAAAGAGAAGAATGTCTAATTAATGTTTTAGTAATTCTAAGGCATCAGGAGTTGCCTTAGACTCCTCTTCCTCTTCTCTCCTTCTTTCTGCTTTTTCTTCTTCTCCTCCTCCTCTCTTTTTTTTTTTAAAAGAAAGGATCTTATTGCCAATGACGTGGTGCAAACTTGCTCTTTGAAGGGACAAGTTTCCTTTTTGAAGGACTGTCTTCAATTTTCCTGCATTCTTTTTCCAGATTATTGTGGGCTTTGCTAAGGGTCCCACAATTCTATTTTAACCCATGTTGTATCGGCTCCAACGTACAGAAGGTAGAGAGTTGGAACTCATCTTACACCCAGATAAGTAGAACAGGGAGAAACACTCAGTGTGTACTTGGTGGCCTTCTACTTTCCCGCTGAACACCAATCTCACCACCATCAGGATAAAGAGGCCCTGAAGGTTCTCTATCAGACCATCAGTGACTTACAAACTACTCACCCAGAGGGTGCATTTATTGCAGTGGGAGACTTTACCCAAGTGGATTTGAAAGCTACCTTGCCACATTTCCATCGATAGGTGGACTTTGCAACCAGAGGGGACAATACACTGGATCTCGCTTATTCCAACCTCAAGAGCCGAGGTGGCGCAGCAGTTAGAGTGCAGTACTGCAGGCCACTTTAGCTGACTGTGTTCAGCAGGTCAGCGGTTCAAATCTCACCGGCTCAAGGTTGACTCAGCCTTCCATCCTTCCGGGGTAGGTAAAATGAGGACCCAGATTGTTGGGGGCAATGTAAATATATATATATATATATATATATATATATATATATATATATATATATATATATATATATATATATATATATACATTGCTTACTTGTGTACACCGCTTAGAGAGTGCTTGCACTTAAAGCGGTATATAAGTCTCATAAATAAAATAAATAAATAATAATAATAAAGAAGGCTTTCAAAGCGATCCCCCGCCCTCACCTGGGCCCCTCTGACCATCTCTCAGTGCTGCTTATTCCAGCATATAAACCTTTATTAGCCAGAGTGAAACCTACAGTAAAGCAGGTGAGGGTTTGGACAGAGGGAGCTACAGAAGCATTACAAGACTGCTTTGAGTGCACGGATTGGGGCATGTTTAAGGAAGCAGCTACTGATAACCAACATACAAATGCTGAGGGGTGTGTCACCACGGTGTCTGCATAGATCCAAAAGTGCATAGAGGATGTCTGTGTCCTAAAAAGCATTGTCGTGAGGGCGAATGAAAAACCGTGGCTGACTTAAGAGGTCCGCAAGATGCTGAAAGCACGGAATGTGGCTTTTAAATCTGGTGACATGCTGGCACTTAGAACAGCCAGAGCAAACTTGAAAAGTGCCATAAAAGGTGCAAACTAAGCCCATTGTCAGAAAATTCAGGACCCAACAAACACCAGGCAAATGTGGCAAGGAATCCAGGCCATCACGGATTATAAGGTGACTCCATCGAGATACAAGGATGACACAGACTTCCTAAAGAAGCAGAATACATTCTTTGGAAGATTCGAGGCATCAAATAGCCCTCCTGCTAGGAAAGCTGTGCCCCATCCTGACGAGCAAATGCTAAGCTTTCATGTCACCTCTGTCCGGAAAACACTGCAGAAAGTTAACATTCGGAAAGCCGCATCCCTGGATGTGTCCTTAGAGAATGCGCAGATGAGCTGGTTTGTGTTCTCACAGATATTTTCAACCTCTCATTGCAGCAGGAAGTGGTCCCATTGTGTTTTAAGATGGCCATCACCTTGCCAGTGCCAAAAATGTCCACAATTACAGGCCTCAGTGATTACTGTCCAGTTACACTGACATCTATCATTATGAAATGCTTTGAGAAACTGATAAAGGACATTATTGCATCTAGCCTCCCACCAGCATTTGACCCGCTTCAGTTTGCTTACCAACCAAATTGCTCTACGGAGGATGCTATTTCTTCTGTTCTCCATCTGAGCTTGAAGCACTGAGAGGAAAGAAATACTCATGAGCATTTGTTGTCGACTTCAGTTTGGCATTTAACACAATCATTCCCCAGCATCTAGTAGACAAACTGGGCCTTTTAGGCTTAAACACTCCTTTGTGCAACTGGATTCTTGATTTTCTTACCAACAGACCCCAATATGTGTGCGTTGGAACAAATACTTCTAACACCATTTTCTTGAGCACAGGTTCTCCTCAGAGCTGCGTCCTAAGTCCACTGTTCACCCTGATGACCCTTGATTGTTGTGCTAGGTTTGCCACCAACCATATTGTGAAGTTCGCACATGATACAATAGTAGTGGGCCTTATTTAGGATGACAATGAGGGTGCTTACCTCAGAGAGGTTGAGGGGTTGGTGAACTGAAGAAGAACATCCTAGTTTTAAATACCAGAAAAACTAAAGAGATCATTGTCGATTTCAGAAAAGGCAGGCACAGCCACACTTCGCTGTGCATTAATGATTCACCTGTGGAAATGGTTGCCAGCATCAAATTCCTGGGTGTGCAATTAACAAGTAGGCTGGCTTGGTCACTCAACAGTGAGAAATTGGTAAAGTGGGCATAGCAGTGCCTGCATTTTCTGTGTCGCTTGAGAAAAGCACATCTTCCTTCTCCTATCCTTACCACTTTCTACAGAGGGAGGATGGAGAGCATCCTGTCATACAGCATCACAATCTGGTTTGGAGGCATCCGTGCTTGAGAAAGGAAGGCGGTGCAGAGGGTGGTGAGGACGGTCGAAAAGATCATTGGCTGTTCCCTCCCTCCCTCCCATCCAGGACATAGTGCAGAATCGTTGCTTGAGCAGGGTCCGTAAGATTATCTGGGACACCACACATCCTCTTCACAACCTGTTTTCCTTGTTCCCTTCTGGGAGGAGGGGGCTCTGTGGTATCCGTAGCAGAACATCCAGATTCAGCCAGAGTTTCATTCCATACAGCATTAACCTTGCGATCTCTCAAGCTTCCTCCTTCCATTATATATTCAAGATGGATAGTGTTTGATATTCATTCATTCATATGTTATGTATATGTAGGGGTGTAGGTCTATACAGTACATATGTTGTATATAGTAAGTATATGTTTGTAGATCTTTGGTTATTCGGGTTTTCTCCCGCGTCAAATTGGAAGTGTCTTGGCGACGTTTCGACGAAGTCTCATTCGTCATCTTCAGACTGGTGTTTTCGGCTTCATGCTTCCAATTTGATGCGGGAGAAAACCCGAATAACCAAAGACCTACATACAAACACCCGCGAAAACCTCAGAAAACAAATAAGTATATGTTGTATATAGTATGTTTAGGTGTGTGTCATGTACGTGTTCACTTTGATTTTTGATGTATGTCGTTGTGCCCACAGCAAAAAATGACAATAAAGGTTCTTATCTTATCTTACCTTATCTTACCTTACCTTACCTTACCTTACCCTACCCTACCCTATCTCATCTTATCTTAAAGGAGTATTAGGTATGTCCACCACCTTAAATTACTTCTAAAATAATAAAGGTGGGATAAAAAATTGAATAAGATAAGATAACCTTTATTGTCATTTTTATACCGTGGGCACAAGGGCCCACATCAAAAATGAAATTTAGTTGCCCGCTCTCAAAGTGAAACACATCAGATCCATTTTGAGACCCTAAGATTTAAGCTGTTCTTCAATCCACAGATGATGCTTTGAGATAGGGGAGAATATAGCACATCTATTCTTGGCTTCCTTAGGAAGAAGACGTCTCCCGGAGAGCCACATGGGAGAAAAACCTGCAGATGGTTGAGCAGCACAACCATGAGGCCGATGAGGGGAAACACACCTACTGGATGAAGATGAACCAGTTTAGTGATTTGGTAAGCAAACTCAGGAGTATACCACAGATTGGATGCTCATGCATGTTGGAGAAAATTTTTCATACCCCAATGCATATGCATCCATTGCTATTTAGAAACTTTTTTTCCCCCTTTTGTGAATTGAAGTGCTCTACTCCCATTCTTGAATCAGCAAATTAAGTAGTAGCATAAAGGTTGCAGGTCCTTAACAGAATAACAAAGCTGGGAGGGACCGTGGAGATCTTCTAGTCCAACCCCCTGCTCAGGCAGGAGACCCTATACCAGGGATAGGCAACCTTGGCTCTTTTAGGATCGTGGACTTCAACTCCCAGAATTCCTGAGCCAGCCATGCTGAGGGGAAAGGGAGAGGTTTCCAAGCTGAGCCAGGCCAGCTCAGAATTCTGGGAGTTGAAGTCCTCAAGTCATGAGGGGGCCATAGTTCCCCCATCTGGCAGAGGAATTCTGGGAGTTGAAGTCCACAAGTCATGAAGGAGCCATAGTTCCCCCATGCTGGCTCAGGAATTCTGGGAGTTGAAGTCCATGAGTCATGAAGGGCCATAGTTCCCTCATGCTGGCTCAGGAATTCTGGGAGTTGAAGTGCATGAGTCATAAAAGAGGCAAGGTTGCCTATCCCTGATCTGGGACTTCAACTCCCAGAATCCCCTAGGCCAGGGGAGGCAACCTTGGCACTTTTATGACGTGTGGACTTCAACTCCCAGAATTCCTGAGCCAGCCACTCTGAGGGGAAAGGGAGAGGTTTCCAAGCTGAGCCAGGCTGGCTCAGGAATTCTGGGAGTTGAAGTCTACCAGTCATAAAAGAGCCAAGGTTGCCTACCCCTGGCCTAGGCTGAGACCCTCCAGATCAAGGGTAGGCAGCCTTGGCTCTTTTATGACTGGTGGACTTCAACTCCCAGAATTCCTGAGCCAGCCACTCTGAGGGGAAAGGGAGAGGTTTCCAAGCTGAGCCAGGCTGGCTCAGGGATTCTGGGAGTTGAAGTCCATGAGTCATAAAAGAGCCAAGGTTGCCTACCCCCTGGCCTATACTATTTCAGACAGCATCCACAGCTTCTGAGGGCCAGCTGTTCCACTGGTTAATTGTCCTCATTGTTAGGAAGTTTCTCCTTATTGCCAGGGTGCTTTTCTCCTTGATTAGTTTCCATCCATTGTTTCTTGTCCTGCCTTCAGGTGCTTTGAAGAACAGGTTGACCTCCTGTTGTGGCAGCCCCTCAAATATTGGAAGACTGTTATCCTGCCACCCCAAGTCCTTCTTTCCATTATGCTAGACCTATCCAATTCCAGCAACCGTTCCTTGTTTTAGCCTCCAATCCCCTCATCCTCTTTGTTGCTCTTCTCTGCACTCTTTTTTTCTTGTCCTACCTCTTTTGACCGTTCTGTACTGAATAGGATTTTGCTATTTTGTCTGATGTGACAAAGCAAGATGATTTGAACCCTCTGGTTTTGCTCTCCTCCCTTTGGGGAATCGCCACCCAGAAGAGAAAACATGTGTCAGTGGTATTTCACCGTGAATGGGGTGGGCTTGGCTGCAGGCTTCTTCTGGCTCTTCTCTTTCTTTGCTCCTTCTCTTACGCTTACCACCCCATTTGGTCATAACTCCAAGAGTTGTTTTCTTTTTATTTATTTATTTTTAATTTTTTTATTAAGTACAAAGAAAAAAAGGATTAAAAACATTGAACAGAGTTGTTTTCTTTTTAAACAAACAGGACTCATGGGGACCAGAATCCCAAGTTTTATCTAGGATTTCCTTTCCTTCCTTATTTGGTTACTAAAAATCTGCCATTTATCTGGAGATAGTAATAGTAGTAAAGTTGGAAGGGACCTTGGAGGTCATCTAGTCCCACCTCCTGCTCAGGCAGGAAACCCTACACCATTTCAGACAAATGGCTGTCCAGTCTCTTCTTAAAAACTTCCAATGTTGGAGCATTTACTGCTTCTGGAGGCAAGCTGTTCCACTGATTAATTGTTCTCACTGTCAGGAAGTTTCTCCTTAGTTCTAGGTTGCTTCTCTCCCTGATTAGTTTCCACCCGTTGCTTCTTGTCCTGCCTTCAGGTACTTTGGAAAATAGCTTGATTCCCTCTTCTTTATGGCAGCCCCTGAGATATTGGAATACTGCTATCATGTCCCCCCTTGTCCTTCTCTTCGTTAAACTAGACATACCCAATTCCAGTAACTGTTCCTTAAATGTTTTAGCTCCAGTCCCCTAATCATCTTTGTTGCTCTTCTCTGTACTCTTTCTAGAGTCTCAACATCTTTTTTACATCGTGGTGACCAAAACTGGATGCAGTATTCCAAGTGTGGCCTTACCAAGGCATTGAAGATCACGTGAAGTATTGGTATTAATACTTCACGTGATCTTGATTCTATCCCTCTGTTAATGCAGCCTAGCACTGTGTTGGCCTTTTTGGCAGCTGCAGCACACGGCTGGCTCATATTTAGGTGACTGTCTACTAGGACTCCAAGGTCCCTGTCACAGTTACTACTATTGAGCATGGTGCCACCTATGCTGTACTTGTGCATTTGGTTTTTCTTGCCTAAATGTAGAACCTTGCTTTTTTTCACCACTGAATTTCATTTTGTTAGTTAGTGCCCAGTGTTCAAGTCTGTCCAGATCCTTCTGTATCTGAAGCCTGTCTTCTGGAGTGTTGGCTATTCCTGCCAGCCAAGTTTTATCTAGGATTTCCTTTCCTTCCTTATTTGGTTACTGAAAATCTGCCATTTATCTGGAGATCAAAGCTGTATCTTTTTTTCTCCACAAAAATCTCATGATATAGGTCAGGCTGAGTGACTGGAGGTCATCCAGAAAGACACAAGTGCCGATTTCCAGAACCCTTTAGGCAATTTTTGGAATGTGACTGACAGGGATGTGTGTGTGTGTGTGTGTGTGTGTGTGTGTGTGTGTGCGGTGTTTATTTCAGCCTTGAACTCCTATCTTGTTGCCTGAGCAATCTAGCCCCGTTGCACTATTCTGCTAGACCAGGGGTGTCAAACTCAATTTCATTGAAGACCACATCAGCATTGCGGTTGCCCTCAGGGGGCTGGGTGGGTGTGGCCAGGGTGGGTGTGGTCTACTGGGTGGGCGTGGACAGAGTAGGTGTGGCCTACTGGGTGGGCGTGGACAGCTCTACATCGTTCGCATCAAGGGTACCTATGGGGGCCTCGGCAGGAGTGGGACAGATCTGAGGGTCTCTGACTGGGGCAAGTGCCAAGGCATGGTCCACTGGAGGAGCCTCACTGTTCCTCTCAGGCCATGCAGGGGGGGCTGGATGGTGGCGTGGGCTGCCCGGAGCCCTGGGCAGCAGAGGTCAAATGCCCAACCTGGCCCTCGAGCACCCACGGCACCAAGGCCAGCCCCACTTCCCCAAGGAATTGAACGCGGTATTCCAGGTGTGGCTTTACTAAGGTTTTATAAAGTGGTACTTTTAAGCCTTAGAAAGCCTCCTTTTATTTAAGCAAAAGGAAATGTAACTTCTCTTCTCTCAGACGGATGAAGAATTTAACCGCCTGATGGGAGGTCTCCATCCTGATTCAGTTGATCCTGACAATGCTTCTCAAGGCTTTCCCCAAATGCCAGACATTCAGCAGACAGCCAAGCCCAAGAAATGTCACCAGAGACATTATGGCACTTCAAGAAAAGACCAGGTGAGTCCTTGAACAGTCTACCTACTTACCTATCTATCTATCTATCTATCTATCTATCTATCTATCTATCTATCTATCTATCTACCTACCTACCTACCTACCTATCTATGTATCTACCAGATGAGTCCTTGAACAGTCTACCTACTTATTTATCTATCTATCCATCCATCCATCCCATCCATCTCTATGTACATAACTACCTATCATCCATCCATCCATCCATCCATCCATCCATCCATCCCTATCATCTATCTACATACCTATTTACCATCCATCCATATCTACCTACGTACCTACCATCCATCCATCCGTCTATATCTATCTATCTATGTACCTACCTACCATCTATCTATCTATCTATCTATCTATCTATCTATCTATCTATCTATCTATCTATCTATCTACCTACCTACCAACCTACCTATCTATGTATCTACCAGGTGAGTCCTTGAACAGTCTACCTACTTATCTATCTGTCTATCCATCCATCCCATCCATCTCTAAGTACGTACCTACCTATCATTCATCCATCCATCCATCCATCCATCCCTATCATCTATCTACATACCTATCTACCATCCATCCATATCTACCTACGTACCTACCATTCATCCATCCATCTATATCTACCTATCTACGTACCTACCAACCATCTCTCTCTCTCTCTCTCTCTCTCTCTCTATCTATCTATCTATCTACCTATCTATCTATCTACCTATCTATCTACCTACCTATCTACCAAGTGAGTCCTTGAACAGTCTACCTACTTATCTATCTGTCTATCTATCCATCCATCCATCTCTATGTATGTACCTACCTATCATCCATCCATCCATCCCTATCATCTATCTACATACCTATCTACCATCCATCCATTTCTACCTACGTACCTACCATCCATCCATCCATCTATATCTACCTATCTATGTACCTACCTACCATCTATCTATCTATCTATCTATCTATCTATCTATCTGTCTGTCTGTCTGTCTGTCTGTCTGTCTGTCTGTCTATCTGTCTATCTATCTATCACTTACCTATTAATGACCACTGCAGACCCTTCCTTTCATGCAGAGAATTCCAGTCTCTGTTCTGAACAGGGTCCAATCTTGCACACTCCTCTTTCCGCTCAGCTGCTTTCAGTCCAGCTTAACACAAATCACTTGGCTGCTTTGGTCCTGCTTTTGGAGCAATCCGCTTCATCTGTGTTGCTCAAATGGTCATTGAATCTTCTTGGCCATGGAAGATATGGAGATGATGTACAGGAATTCCTCGACTTACGTCCATTCATTTAGTTTACAACAGCACTGAAAAAAGTGACATCAACACTTTTTATGCTTCCGATTGTTGCAGCATCCCCATGGTTAAGTGATCAGAATTCAGATGCTTGGCAACTGGCATGTACTTATGACGGTTGAAGTGTCTCGGGATCATGTGATCCCCTTTTGCAACCTTCTGATAAGCCAGATTCACTTAACAACTGTGTTCCTAACTTAGCAACTGCAGTTATTCACTTAACAGTGGAAGGAAATGCTGTAAAATGAGGCAAAAATCACTTAATAACTATCTTGCTTAGCAACAGAAATGTTACTCAGTTGTGGTTGTAAGTTGAGGACTAGCTGTACTTGTCCTGTTTACTGTCTACTCTAGGCTCTGCCCTCAAAGCCATACATTTTCAGCTCAGCTAACTTCATACCACTTTTTTGTTTAACTTAGCTGATGAAACAAGTCCTACAGATTGAGTGAAGTGTTAATACCACTTTACAAGGCCTTGGTAAGGCCACACTTGGAATACGGCATCCAGTTTTGGTCACCACGATGTAAAAAAGATGTTGAGACTCTAGAAAGAGTGCAGAGAAAAGCAACAAAGATGATCTGGAGGCTAAAACATATAAGGAACAGTTGCTGGGATTGGGTATGTCTAGTTTAATGAAGAGAAGGACGAGGGGGGATATGATAGCAGTCTTCCAATATCTCAGGGGCTGCCCCAAAGAAGAGGGAGTCAAGCTATTCTCCAAAGCACCTGAAGGCAGGACAAGAAGCAACAGATGGAAACTCATCAAGGAAAGAAGCAACCTAGAACTAAGGAGAAACTTCCTGACAGTTAGAACAATTAACCAGTGGAACAACCTGCCTCCAGAAGCGGTGAATGCTCCAACTCTGGAGGTTTTTAAGAAGAGACTGGACAGCCATCTGTCCGAAATGGTATAGGGTTCCTGCCTGAGCAGGGGGTTGGACTTGATGACCTCCAAGGTCCCCTCCAACTTTATTATTATTATTACTATGTGGATCATTGCACAGTCAGCCAGATGTTCAGACTGGATTTGGCATTTTGTCTACCTATCGAGTCCTTACCCAGGACCTGGAATAGGCAGATGTGGATGTTTGATGGTATTACAGATATCGTCGCAGGATGGAAGCAGTTCCTAATAAGGCCGCCTTTTGCAATTGACTAATAGCGAATTTGTCAATGCCAATGGTGTTCAAGTGGTGCTCCAGTTGTTTTGGGATTGCACCCAACTGGATTATTATTATTATTATTATTATTATTATTATTATTATTATTATTACTACTACTACCACTACTACTACTACTACTACTACTACTACTACTACTACTACTACTACTACTACTTTTAGCTTCCCAAATCTGCACCAGAGAAAAAGGCAGAGCTTTCCTGTTTACCTGGCTCTCCCTCCCACCTCAGGAAAGAAAACTTTCAAGCTCTGTTTTTCAGCTAGGCTTACCATATTTTCAAGCAATTAAATCCTATTTTTCCATGATTCTTTTGTAAATTAGCAGGGATGCCTGGATTTGGGTGCCCAAGCAGGGCAATCTTGCCAAACCAATAAGCTGCTTAAACCTTTACATCCACTTTACAGCTATTCTATCTGCATCTCAACTGATTTCCTTTCCTTTAATCTCATCGCTCCATTGTGCAGTCTAAATCACCACAAGACGATTATTATTTTAACAGCTGGCGGTCGCCTACAGAAGAAGGCTCGGCAAGCATCGTTCTGACAATTTTGGGAAGTTTTGCCTCCTATCCAGCAACGGAACCAAGAAACAGCTAGGAAGGCGATGTGGGTGCATAAGCCGCTATCGTCGGCGTTGCCAGAAATGTTGTAAGCTGGCTTTGTAGTCAAAACAAGGCTGACTCAAGATTGCTTACAGTAACGTAAGCAGGATTAAAAGAATCTAGCGGATAATTCCTGTCTGCCAGGCAAACAGATTCCCCCCAGAGAGAGCTGTCTCTCCCTTTTGGCTCTAATAATTTCCTAGTAGACTTCCTTCCCTTGTCCTGCAACATGGCATTTAGGTCCGATATGCTGTTTTCATCTTTTTATTATAAATTTTTACAATTTTACAATAAAAACCTCTTTCCCAATCCCTCCCAACACACCCCAAAACCCTCCCTCATTCTTCCCAGAGCTGAATACAGGGTTAACTAGAACTTAAAAGAAAAAACTTTTAAACTCAAATAAACCTCAAACAAATATGATTACATTCAATAAACAAATTGTTAAGTACTTTAACTCCATTATATATAAAAAACAGAAAGAGAAAAAGAAGAAAAGAAAGAAAATAAGAAAAATAATAAAAGGGAAAAAAAACCTATTCTACACTTCTAAATAATATCTTAAACTTTAAATATAAATTATTCAAAAGCCATCTTTTAAAAAATATATTAAGTCCATTAGAAAAATAAATGCAGAACCAAATGTTTTAGGGAGATAAGGGGAAAGTAGCCTGAAAGCAGGATATTTGGAAGTGTCTGTAGACTCTCCCTTTTAATATTTTTGTTTGATCTTTGCAGTTCATAACTTTTTGTCAAAAAAAAAGCTGAACAGCAGCTTCCTTTTGCCTTCTCTGAGAAAGTAGATAAGACATTATTCTCTTGACTATGTCTTGTTTGCAGAGTTCGTAAAAGTCTAGATTTAGCCTCAAATTATAGGTAGTCCTTGATTTAAAACCATAATTGACTCTGGAATTACAGCTATAAGTCAATGTGGACATTAAGTGGGCGACTGGACACATCTTTACCTATTTTGCAGCAGCTGTTAAGCAGATGCTGTGCTTAAGCAAATGCAGCAATCATTAACCAAATCATTATACCCAGTGGGGATTTTTTTATTGGAAACTGGAGGTGAACATTGGAAAATTGCAAACAATGTCAAAAATTGTGATTGTGTGACCATGGGACACTGCAGATAGCCATAAATGTGAGCTGGTTGCTAAGCACCCAAAGTGTAATCACATAAATGCATGCGTTTGTGTTGAGACTGTTGTAACTTCAAAAGTTGGGTGACGAGAACCTTATGGGCATCTTGTCAAGACTGCTAACCTCGGATGTTCTTGCTTGACATATATGAAGAAGCAAGCATGTTTTATTTAACCTGTATATCACTTCTAGAGTTAGTGTCAGACAATGTTAGAATAGCTCAGTGGTTCTCAACCTGTGGATCGGGACCCCATTTGGGGTCGAACGGCCATTTCACGGGGGTCGCCAAACAACGCAGTCCACCATTTTTTCCCCCTTTTCCTTAGCTGTGTTACTCCCTTTTATTCTATTGGCTTTTGAAAGCCAATAGAATAGACTGTCTTGAATAGAGTCTAATTCTATTGGCTTTCAAAAGCCAATAGGAATTGTCCAGGCTGTCTCTGGCCTGCTGAGCCCACCAAAAGTCCCGTTCTGCAAACGGTGCTGCACCAGTTGAGTAGTCGTCGACTTACGATCGATTGAGTAGTCCTCGACTTACGACCGGTTGGGGGGTCGGGGCATTAAAAAGGTTGAGAACCACTGGAATAGCGGGTGGGAAAGTATGTACTCGGGGGATAGTTAGCCACAACAATACTTCAGCACAGCATTTCCAAGGTCAGTTGTAATTAGAGGAGTTACGAGAGGGACAGTTCACACTTCAAACTAATTGGAGAACGTGACTGATGACTGTAAAATGAAGGAGTGAGTCATGCTTTGTTATGGGGGATTGGGAGAGGGAGGATTCAGTTTTTGGCTTCATTATGTACGTGCTGAAACTATGTAGCAATAAAAGGATTTTTTAAGGAAAACAAAGCCTCAAAGTTCTTTGAAAAGCTTCTTCGTTCCGAACCCATGACACATCTTTCATAAATCTGAATGGTTGCTAAGCAACCCTTTGTAAGTAGAGGACTACTTGTAAGTTTTGAGTTCAGCTCAGCCTATTTGGTCCCTAAACAGCCAATATTAGAGTTTATTGTTTTTTTTAAAAGCTTTAGTTCATTGTTTGTATAATATTATCTAATGGAAATTTTTATTTCAGCTCTATTCTGTACTACTTTATCTGGATCTTTCTATATATCTCTTGACTGACCATTTCCAATGTCCATCCCCATCAATTTCTCCAAATTTGTTAAGAATTAACTACTTTGAAATTCTGCTTTCATTCATTTGGTACTCTGCTGTAAAACCAAAGAATGAGCCTTACTTAATAAATGGCACTGGTAGTTTATGTAGTAGTACAATAGTAGTAGTACAATAGTTTAAGGTAATAAAAAATACAATTGTTAATTGTGCCTGTTATAATTATTACATATGGCCACTTCATTTTATGGTTATTATTATCTTTTTTCTTATACCAGTGATGGCGAACCTTTTAGAGGGTGAGTGCCCAAACTGCAACCCAAAACCCACTTATGCATCGTCAAGTGCCGGGTGGGCGTGGCCCAGTGGGTGGGCGTGGCCCATTGGGTAGCGTGGCTGTGGTAGTAACAGCAGACTGGGTGGGACTAAAAAGTTCAATCCATCAATTCCAACTTTGCAAGATCTTTTTTTTCCCGCGAGAAGTTGAAATTGACTGACTGAACCTTTTTTTTTTTTGCACACGGCGACGGAGGCCTAAAGCGAAAAGGTTTTATAAAACCCAGCTGAAGGCCTAAGACTGAGACGACGGCCCGCGTGCCCACAGAGAGGGCTCTGAGTGCCGCTTCTGGCACCCGTGCCATAGGTTCGTCACCACTGTCTTATACAAATGAAGTTTATTGGATCTGCGAAGGATTGTAAATTTGGCAAAAGTGTGATTTGGCAAGTGCATGGATGCACATATAGCACATTTTTTAAAGATTTTATCCTGCTTTTATCATTGTATTTGATAAGTAACTTAAGGTAGTGAACATCCACAATACTCCTTCCTCCTATTTGCCCACAGAAAGCAACTCTATGAGATGGATTGGGCTATGAGAGAAGGACTGACCCAAAGTCACTCAGTTGTTTTTTCATGCGTCAGGCAGAACTAGAACTCAGTTTCCTGGTTTCTAGACCAACACCTTAACCACTGTGCTAAACTGGTACTCATATTGGGGATACTTCATCAAGCGATACAAAGACACGTTGAAAGCCTCTGTCAAGTCCCTGGATAGTAACACCATCTCTTGGGAACTTCTGGCGCATGATCAACCGACATGGCGCACCTTGGTGTACCAGGGCTTCCAGACATATGAACACAGAAGGACAATCTTGGCACAAGAGAAGCGAGCACTCCGCAAAGCCAGAGCTGCAAATGCTGAAGTAACAGTGTCTACATTTCTTTGTTCAGTATGTGGCAGAACACTCCGTGCTAACATCGGTCTTATTAGCCACCTATAGACACATTGTTGATGGCCCATAATCCACAAGATGTCAGGGTCTTCATCGAAATTGATGGACGAACAACTTTATCAAGCACATTTTTTCCTGAGTTGTGTGGGTAGTTGCACAAGCCCGGGAAAAGACAAAGTTAAATTAGGGTTATGAACATACCTACTCATACACTGAAGCACGTTTTGCCTTTCGAATCTGGAATATTACACAATTCTATAATTTATCGAGATGTAATTTATACAGGGTAAAACCTTACTCTGAATTATTCTTTTGCTTTTCTTCCACCTGAATTTCATTTGTGAACAACTGTTAATGGGCAGATTTTAATGGAGAAAATATATCTACGTGGTCATTAAATAGTCCACACCGACTGGATGGCACATAGCTCATCACTTATTCGTTTCATCTGTAATATTTTGGAGCTGCAACTTATTTTTCATAAATGGGAATGTGGTTTTTTTTTTGCTTTGAATTCTGAAATAAATTTTTGAAATTGTATACTTGTGCGTTTATCCCAACAGTCATATTCTTTTGCACTCATATTATCTTGTTTACAGGAAGAATTAGAGAGCTAATTTTCAAACTGCCTATTCTGGAACCGTGAACTAAGATGCCTTGTAGTTTTGGTCCGGACAGCATAATGAGGATGATTTTAAAACAATATTTATTTCCAGGAATCCTTAGCAGAGACTTACTTTGCAGAAGATACATCTGAATCATTAGGATATTGTTCATCCCCATAGAGTTTATGCTGTCCGGACCAAAACTACAAAGCATCTTAGTTCATGGTTCCGGAATAGTAAAGAAATAGCGAATTCTTCTGTCCTGCGTAGAATCACATGTTGGCATGGAGCCATGCAGAGATAATACAAAAGGCACAAAGCCAGAAAATACAGTCATAAACTTTGAAACTCCTCCCACATAACATTAACTAACAGCTAGAACTACATTACCCATAAGCCATCTCTTAAGGAGATAGTGCTTAACCCTTTAAATGACAAACATTCTAACATACAGTTCTTAAGCTAATATACTTATATGTAATATACAGTATATATAATATACTATACTCTAGAAAGAGTACAGAGAAGAGCAACAAAGATGATCAGGGGACTGGAGGCTAAAACATACAAGGATCAGTTGCTGGGATTGGGGATGTCTAGTTTAACAAAGAGAAGGACGAGGGGGGACATGATAGCAGTCTTCCAATATCTCAGGGGCTGCCCCAAAGAAGAGGGAGTCAAGCTATTCTCCAAAGCCCTTGAAGGCAGGACAAGAAGCAACAGACGGAAACTGATCAAGGAGAGAAGCAACCTGGAACTCAGGAGAAACTTCCTGACAGTGAGAACAATTAACCAGTGGAACAACCTGCCTCCAGAAGCGGTGAATGCTGAAGTTTTTAAGAAGAGACTGGATGGCCATGTGTCTGAAATGGTCTAGGGTTTCCTGCCTGAGCAGGGGGTTGGACTAGATGACTTCCATGGTCCCTTCCAACTTTATTATTATTATTACTATTATTATTATTACTATTATTATTATGGATCATCGCACAGTCAGCCAGATGTTCAGACTGGATTTGGCATTTTGTTTACCTATCGAGTCCTTACCCAGGACCTGGGATAGGCAGATGTGGATGTTTGATGGTATTACAGATATCGTCGCAGAATGGAAGCAGTTCCTAGTAAGGCCGCCTTTTGCAATTGACTAATAGCAAATTTGTCAATGCCAATGGTGTTCAAGTGGTGCTCCAGTTGTTTTTGGATTGCACCCAAGGAGCCTATGACTATTGGTACTACCCTTGCTTGCTTTTGCCACAGTCTTTCTATTTCTATTTGTAGGTCTTTGTATTTTGTTATCTTCTCCAGTTCTTTCTCTTCTATTCGGCTATCTCCAGGCACTGCCACGTCCACTATCCAGACTTTTTTGTCTTTCTTATCGACAATTGTTAAGTCTGGGGTTTTATGTTGCAGGTGCTTGTCTGTTTTAATTCTGAAGTCCCAGAGCAGTTTAATTTTATCATTTTCTATGACTTTCTCTATTTTATGATCCCACCAGTTTTTGCTTACAGCAAATGATATTTTTTGCAGATCTTCCAATGCACCATTGTTGCTACTTTGTCATGCCGCTGCTTGTAATCAGTCTGTGCAATCTTCTTGCAACAGCTTACCAAGTGGTCCACTGTTTCTTCAGCTTCTTTGCATAGGCGGCACTTACTGTCTTTTGCTGTCTTCTCAATTTTGACTTTGTATGCATTTGTCCTTAAGGCTTGGTCTGTGCAGCCAGAATTAGTCCCTCGGTCTCTTTCTTCAATTTTCCTGCTCTTAGCCATTGCCAGGTCTTGTTAATATCTGCTTTCCCAGCTATTTTTTTAATGTATTGGCCATGTAGTGCTTTGTCTTCCCATGCCTCTATTCTGTTCTTCATTTGATCTTTCTTGTAGGCCAGTTTGGTCTCTCCAGTAGTCAGTAAGCCTTCCTGATATACTAATTTCAGTGTATCTTCATCATTGTTCTTCAGATATTCTTCCAAAGCCATTTTTTCTTCTTCAACCATCTGATGTACTTGTAGCATTCCACGCCCACCTATTTGCCTTGGTATATAAAGTCTATCAATGTCACTGCGTGGATGAAGGGCATGATTCATTGTCATTATTTTTCTGGTCTGCCTATCCATTGCTTTGCTTGAGTCCAGTCCACTATTCCAGCTGTGTACTAAACTGGGATTGCCTAAAAAGGGGGGCCCAGGTGTTGATTGCCCTTATGGTATTTCCTCCATTGAGTTTGTGGACTTAAGATCTTCTTCACTCTCTGATGTATTCACCTCTAATCTTTTCTTGACTTCGTGGATTTGATGTTGTCAGCTTGAAGGATACCCAAGTATTAGTAGTAATCTTCCTCATCCAGGACTCTTAATGTTATTTTCGTGGGGCATCTTGATTCCTTCAGTTTTCACTATTTTTCCTTGTTTGATAGTAAGTGTGGCACATTTGTCCAAGCCAAACTCCATTGCAATATCTTGGCTATATATATGGACAGTGTTGAGCAGCGATTTTATTTCAGATGATGTTTTTCCATACAGCTTCATATCATCCATGTAAAGGAGGTGGAATAGTCTGGCAGATGTTTTTGATGTTTGATAGCCATGTCCTGAGTTATTCAGTATTGTTGACAGAGGAAACAGTGCAATAACAAATAGTAATGGTGATAATGAATATCCTTGAAATATTCCTCTCTTGATATTAACCTCTCCCAGCCTCTCACCATTGATCTGCAACTGTGTCTTCCATTGTGCCATCGATCTTTGCACAAATTTTCTGATGTTTCTACTGACTCCTGTTATTTCTAGGCACTTTATTATCCAATCATGTGGCAGAGAGTCAAATGCCTGTTTGTAGTCAATCCATGCCACATTCAGGTTGGTCTTCTTCTCTTGCAGTTTTCCAAGATCATTTTGTCTATTAGGAGTTGATCTTTTGGTCCTCTGCTATTGGGGCGGTTTCCTTTCTGCTCGGGTGGAAAGAAATTGTTTTCAACTAGATGCTGTTGTACTGCATCAGCTACCACACCAGTTAGTAATTTGAAAGCTGTTGGTAAACAGGTAATTGGCCTGTAGTTCCTGGTGTTGCCCCTTTTGCTGGATTTTTTATTATTAGGTAGGTTTTCCCAGTTGTTAGCCACTTTTCAATTTCTCCTCCTTGTAGTATATTGTTGAACTGCTTGGCAATTAGTGGGTGTATAACAGTTAGATGTTTCAACCAAAACCCATGCAGTTCATCTTCACCTGGTGCTGACCAATTTTTGATTTTCGTTGCTCTTTTTTCTACCATTTTTGTTGTTATTACTAGGCCTTTCATTTCAACTTCTGTTTTATTTGCATCCACCTCTTTTAACCAGCCGCATCCTTGTTGTATTTCTTTGGGTTATCCCATATCTGCTTCCAGAACTTGCCCTGTTTCTTCCTGTCAGGTACGGCTGATCCTTGCAGTGTCTCCATTTATGGATTGGTGAAACATTTCTGATTGGTTGAACATTGGGGTTTTGCCTATAGTTTTGCAATTCGAGCTTCATATCTACTGATTTTCCTGGCTATAGCTGTTATTTGGTGCTTTATTATTTCCAGTGATTCCTTGATCTTCCTTGTTTCTAAGTGGTATTTCTTGATTAGGTATTCTTTGGTCTTCTTGTTCTTCAGCTTCTTTTCTTTCATCTGTTCTAGCTTGCTTCATGTGATCTTAACTTGCTGATCTTATTTTCTAGTCTAACCTTCCATTTTTCTGGTGCACTGTTTTTTTTTCTTCTTTGTTGATTTTGCATCCCAGGTATTCAGTTATAACTGCAGCTGTGCTGTACATTAGTTGGTTTGTTTCTTGCAGTGAATTGGTGCTTATACTTTCTATTGCAGTATTTGCATCTTTTAATGCTTGTGCTAGCTGTTTCTTTGAAACAAGCTTCAATGCAGGCAGCCTTATTCTGTTGTTTTTGTGCTGTTCTAGATGCTCAGTTATTCTTTGTTTCAATTCTTTTATTTCTTTAGTTAGAAGGTTTTGTTCTTCCTGAGGAATTTATTATTATTATTATTATGGATCATCGCACAGTCAGCCAGATGTTCAGACTGGATTTGGTATTTTGTCTACCTATCGAGTCCTTACCCAGGACCTGGGATAGGCAGATGTGGATGTTTGATGGTATTACAGTTATCATCGCAGGATGGAAGCAGTTCCTAGTAAGGCCGCCTTTTGCAATTGACTAATAGTGAATTTGTCAATGCCAATGGTGTTCAAGTGGTGCTCCAGTTGTTTTGGGATTGCACCCAAGGAGCCTATTACGATTGGTACTACCCTTGCTTGCTTTTGCCACAGTCTTTCTATTTCTATTTGTAGGTCTTTGTATTTTGTTATCTTCTCCAGTTCTTTTTCTTCTATTCTGCTGTCTCCAGGCACTGCCACGTCCACTATCCAGACTTTTTTGTCTTTCTTATCGACAATTGCTAAGTCTGGGGTGTTATGTTGCAGGTGCTTGTCTGTTTGAATTCTGAAGTCCCAGAGCAGTTTAATTTTATCATTTTCTATGACTTTCTCTAGTTTATGATCCCACCAGTTTTTGCTTACAGGCAAATGATATTTTTTGCAGATCTTCCAATGCACCATTGTTGCTACTTTGTCATGCCACTGCTTGTAATCAGTTTGTGCAATCTTCTTGCATAGCTACCAAGTGGTCCACTGTTTCTTCAGCTTCTTTGCATGGCGGGGCAACTTACTGTCTGGTTTGCTGTCTTCTCAATTTTGACTTTGTATGCATTTGTCCTTAACGGCTTGGTCTTGTGCAGCCAGAATTATTCTCGTGGTCTCTTTCTTCAATTTCCTGCTCTTAAGCCATTGCCATTTATTATTTATCTGCTTTCCCATGCTATTTTTTTCTGTATGGCCATGTAGTGCTTTGTCTTCCCATGCCTCTATTCTGTTCTTCATTTGGTCTTTCTTGTAGGCAGTTTGGTCTCTCCAGTAGTTAGTAAGCCTTCCTGATATACTAATTTCAGTGCATCTTCATCATTGTTCTTCAGATATTCTTCCAAAGCCATTTTTTCTTCTTCAACCATCTGATGTACTTGTAGCATTCCACGCCCACTATTTGCCTTGGTAGATAAAGTCTATCAATGTCACTGCGTGGATGAAGGGCATGATTCATTGTCATTATTTTTCTGGTCTGCCTATCCATTGCTTTTATTTCTGCTTGAGTCCAGTCCACTATTCCAGCTGTGTACCTAATGACTGGATTGCCCAGGTGTTGATTGCCTTTATGGTATTTCCTCCATTGAGTTTGGACTTTAAGATCTTCTTCACTCTCTTGATGTATTCACCTCTAATCTTTTTCTTGACTTCAGTGTGGTTGATGTTGTCAGCTTGAAGGATACCCAAGTATTTGTCATTACTCTTCCTCATCCGACTCGTTAATGTTATTTTCTGGGGCCTCTTGCTCTCCGTTCAGTTTTCATTTTTTCCTTGTTTGTATATTGGCCATTTGTCCCAAGCCAACTCCATTACACTATCTTGGCTATAGATACTGACGTGTTTTGATCACGTTCTATTTCGAATGATGTTTTTCCTCAACAATACAGCTTCAGATCATCCATATAAAGGATGTGGGATTAGTCTGGCAGATGTTTTTGATGTTTGGATAGCCATATCCTGAGTTATTCGTATTGTTGAACAGAGAAACAGTTGCAATAACACTAGTAATGGTGATAATGAATCTCCTTGAAATATCCCTCTCTTGATATTAACCTCTCCCAGCTTCTCACCATTGATCTGCAACTGTGTCTTCCATTGTGCCATCGATCGTTGCACAAATTTTCTGATGTTTCTACTGACTCCTGTTATTTCTAGGCACTTGATTATCCAGTCATGTGGCAGAGAGTAAAATGCCTTTTTGTAGTCAATCCATGCCACATTCAGGTTGGTCTTCCTTTTCTTGCAGTTTTCCAAGATCATTTTGTCTATTAGGAGTTGATCTTTTGTTCCTCTGCTGTTGGGGCGGTTTCCTTTCTGCTCAGGTTGAAAGAGATTGTTTTCAACTAGATACTGTTGTACTGCATCAGCTACCACTCCAGTTAGTAATTTGCAAGTTGTTGGTAACCGGTAATTGGGCCGTGTGATTACCTAGTGTTGCTCCGTTTGGCTGGATTGTTTGCATTATTAGGTAGGTTCATCTTCACCTGGTGCTGACCAATTTTTGATTTTCCTTGCTCTTTTTCTACCATTTTTGTTGTTATTACTAGTTCTTTCATTTCAACTTCTGCTTTATTTGCATCCACCTCTTTTAACCAAGCCGCATCCGTGTTGTATTTCTTTGGGTTATCCCATATCTGCTTCCAGAACTGCACTGTTTCTTTCTTGTCAGGTACTGACTGATTCCTTGCAGTTTCTCCATTGATGGATTGGTAGAAACGTTTCTGATTGGATTGAAATTGGAGGTTCTGCCTATAGTTTGCAATTCGAGCTTCATATCTACTGATTTTCCTGGCTATAGCTGTTATTTGTTGCTTTATTATTTCCAGTGCTTCCTTTATCTTCCTTGTTTCTAAGTGGTATTTCTTGATTAGGTATTCTTTGGTCTTCTTGTTCTTCAGCTTCTTTTCTTTCATCTGTTTTAGCTTGCTTGCATGTGATCTTAACTTGCTGATCTTATTTTCTAGTTTAACCTTCCATTTTTGTGGTGTACTGTTGGTTTGTTTTTCTTCTTTGTTGATTTTGCATCCCAGGTATTCAGTTATAACTGCAGCTGTGCTGTACAT